>NW_024423453.1:66251700-66271568 GCF_017311325.1 Ursus maritimus
CGACATGAGCCTCGATCCCAGGACCCTGAGATATATAAGAGAAATCAAGAGCTGGCTGCTCAACCAACCGAGTCGCCCAGGTGCCCCCCACAATTATATATATTATACAAATATTTAAAGTGAGAGTAACTGTTACAACAGTAGTTTTGCCTCTCCGAATTTATTGTAAGAAAAATGCCAAGGAAATATGCCAAGATCTAGTCACAGAGATGATAATAACAATGCTGTTTATAGTCACCCTAAATAAGAAACAAGCTAAATATCTATCAATTTTGAATTCATTAAGTAAATCATGGTTTATCCACATGATTTTTACAATTGTTAAAAACAATTATGGACCAGGCATTAGTTGACATTGAAGGACTATTCTTAAAATTATTAAGGATGATATGGACTGTGGTTGTGTTTTCTTTAAAGTTCTTATTTGTTAGAGATACATTCAGAAATAGGTGAAATGATATTGTGTCTTCACTTGGATTGGTTTTAAAATACCCCACCCTTTCCCATTTAAAAAAGTAGGTGGGTGGGAAAAAGGAAAAAAAAATTATGACTCAGTACTGTGTGACTCTGGGCAAGTAACTCAACCTCTCTGTGCTTAACTCTCATGTGACATGGGGCCAATAATACAACTTCTTCAATTGTTGTGAGGGTTGAATAAAACAATGTGGGTATCATGTTTCCCACAGTGTGTGTCACAGAGTCAGGTGCTTTCCCAGGATGTGGAACACACCAGATCATAGCAGGTGCTCAGAGGTGCCTGGAGAACTTAAGAGACCCTTAACCAACATTACCACAGTGGTTTTGAAAGGTTAGCTTCTTTCTTCCAATGCCTGAATTTTGATGGTGCAGAGCTAGGGACGCCTGGGTAACACCAGTGTGGAGAACCCCATACTGCTGGCAGAAAACCAGATGCCAGCAAAGAGAACTCCTTAATGGGTAAGTGTATATCTTCTGGAGGAGAAGAAAAAAATGCTTCTTCCAAAATTTTGCTGAAAGTTTCCTCTGGGGCCTGTAATAACTTAAAAGGCAGAATTGAGGGAGGAAGCTGACTTCAGAACCTGCCCTCTGAGCCACCAGCTCTTTCCCTGGAAGCCCCCTTACTCGTTCTTGATTTTCCTTCCTGAGCATCATGTTCATTTAGGTAGGAACTTCCTGCCAAATGCGAAAGACTCACTAGTGCGGGGATTACCTAACAGGCTCTTCAGCTTGGAGGTACTCAGAGTGCAGTCCTAGTGCATAGGTCTGTTCCCCTGCAGGGAAATTTATCCTTCAGTTATTTTCCAGCTGAGGCCAACATCTGGAGTCTCTGATCCCTCTTTCTTCCAGTCAGATCCTCAGGGGGGCTGTGGCTTAATCAATGAACAGAGTTATAGAGTAGGATGAGAAGGTCGATAAAGGGTAGAGAAGAAAACGTTCTTGGTCTGCTTCAAATTACACTTAATAAATCACAAAGTGTAGTAGATAAGCTGAGAATAGAAGAGGTCCAAGTTATTCTTTCTTTCTAAAACATTCAAACTAGTGTTTGAAGCACTGAGCAACCAGACAGACAGGTGTGGCTTCTAATGCAGGCTTTAAAATAAGACATGATGAAGGGAAAGATTTGGTCCTTTTAGTTCTGTGCGGATATACTGCATATCCTCAGCATGAAATCACTATTTCTTTTATGAATGAAACTAGGTTGCCATCCCAACCTAGTTGCCTGTCATAAAAGCAACACTCCACAGCTTTTTGCTTTTTAATCATTCCCTTATTTAGACACATTTTTTTAAAGATTTTATTTATTTATTTATTTATTTATTTATTTATTTGACAGAGAGAGAGAGGCAGCGAGAGAGGGAACACAAGCAGGGGGAGTGGGAGAGAGAAGCAGGCTTCCTGCGGGATCGATGCGGGACTCGATCCCAGAACGCTGGGATCATGACGTGAGCTGAAGGCAGACGCTTAATGACTGAGCCACCCAGGTGCCCCTAGACACATTTTTTTAAATCAGAAGGAAGGTTTCACTTTTACAAATAATCTGGGAATGTGATGTTCATGATTGTTATTCCATTTCCAGTCTTCCATCCATAACCTCCATTACTGCAGCCACATCCTTAATATATAGAGGATGAGTAGCAAGGACCCTGGGAATATCCAGTTGTAAGGAAATTGATGCAAAACATGGTGATCATCCAGAAATAGTGATGGTGCTTAGGACAATATAATCAAGGGTAGTGTGTTTGCTTGGACTGCCATAACAAAGTACCACAGACCAGGTGGCTTCAAAAAACAGAAAATGATTTTCTCACAGCTCTAGAGGCTAGAAGTCCAAGATCAAGGTGTCAATAAGGGTGACCCATTCTGAGGCCTCTCTCCTTGGCTTATACATGTCTGTCTTCTTCTAAGATCCATGCCAGCTTGGTCTTCCCTCTATGCATGTCTGTGTCCTAATCTTCTTTCCCTACAAAGACACCAGTCATATTAGATTAAGGGCTCACCCACACAGCCTTATTTTACCTTGATTACCTCTTTAAAGGCCTGATCTCCAAATATAGTCTGATTGTGGAGTATGTGGGTGTGGAGGTTAGGAATAACATAAGAAAATTCAACATAAGAATTTTGGGAGGGCACAATTCGACCAGAATACTCAACCTTCTTGCCCACAAAATTCATGTCTTTTTCATATGCACAATACATTCCCCAATTACAAGAGCCTTCCAATGAACCTATTCCAGTATCAGCTTGAAGTCCAAAATCTTAACTAAATATCATCCAAATTAGATATGGGAGAGACTCAAGGTATGATCCAACCTAAATCAAAATTCCTTTCAAGGTGTGAACCTATGAAATCAGAAGGCAAGTTATCTGCTTTCAAAATACGATGGTGAGACAGGCTTAAGATAGATATTCCCATTCTACAAGGGAGAGAGAGAAAACAAGGGAGCAGTCATGGATCCAAGCAAGTCTGAAAGATAGTAGGGAAAATTCCATTAGATCTGAAGTCTCAAAAATAATCTTTCGTTCAGCGTTCTGTCCTCTAGGCCCACCCTCGTGGTTTCCCTGCTTTTCCAGTCCACCAGGGCAGTAGCCCTGATTGGACAGGCTATGTGGTTTCAGGAGAGGAGCACTAGACTGAAGAGACACTAGATGTGGCTCTATTCAATAACTAGCTTTGTGACCTTGAACATGACATTCGATGTCTCAGCATCATGGTTTCCTCATCTGTAAAGTGAGATGGCTACCATGTCTCTGAAATTATTTAGTTTGATAGGGATCATTAACCTTCTTTTTTGACAATTGCTGTCCCCAAGAGAGGATAGTCAATGATTTCAAAATACAAAAGTACGATAATATTTAAGGCACGTTTATCCTGTCTACAGAGATCCCTGACATGATTTTTACAAAATAGTAAAGGAGAAGTGGCAATTTTTCAGGATTCCTAATCAAGCAATGAATCAGTAAAAGTTGAAACTAAATTTGATGACATGCTTAACACAATAAAATGCAGACATTAAGGTTTTGATCCAAGAATATGAAGTTCAGGTGCCTATTTACAGATCTGGTAAGTATGATAGCCCAAGTCACCACTGTGGAGAAGCACTCTGTGTAACTGAATCCGTTCCTGCAAATCTGGTGAAAATTATATTTCCAGTGACGCTTGGCACATCCTTCAGCTACTAATTGCCTACTCATTCAGGGGTTCTCCAATTCTCCAGTTAAAATCCCCAATCTGTTGTCTTGAAGATGCAGGCAGGAAGTATTGCAGCAGGGAAATTAGAAAAAATGCAAAGGAGTTTAAATGAGAGCTGATTCATGCCATTAGAAAAATGTGAGTCAGTACAAGGTAAACTAAATTATAAGAACATTGAGGTTAGCAAGTCTCACAGCTCAGTGCATCAGAGTACAATCATCTCATTAGGTAGTAAATCATGCCAATGAATTAATTAATATTGTCATCGCTTACTAATATGAAAAGAACCTTAGGAAAGCTTCAGCAATCCAAATCTCTAAAAGATTAGATTCATCTTCATTCCAAGTGTTCCATCAAGTAGAATCCAAACCACAAGCTAATATTGGCCACTCGTAAAGCTGAGCCATGGGGCAGGGGTCATCTTTATTTGAGTGATGACTGTGTATGCTGAAGAAGATCTATAAGTGAGTGAGATTATTGAATATTAGAGGCAATAAGTAATTTAGAAGTTGTCCAACTAAATATTGTCACTTATCAGATGGATCTCAAGTTCAGGAAAATGAAGTAACTTGCCTAGGCCACCCAGAAGGTGGAATTCTTCACTGTGTTCAACATTCTCCCAACTGAACTGACTCTATACCACAGAATACAAGGGATTTTGTCTTTTGTGGGGTTTATTTGTTTTTTCTCTTTAATTATGGAGAAGATATATCTGATAGTTCTTTATTTCCAGAGGCCAGAAAGAGAGGTCAAGGTTTTTAGCCAAAGTATAGTTTAAGAAAAAAATTATATATAAAATTATACATATTTATTAATTATATATATAATACATATTTCTATATGCTCAGGTGTGTCTTATATATATATTTATATTTATATGTCTATATATTTGGACATTCATTATAAAAGGATCAGCCAGTTTTCAGGCCTGGAAAAAAACACCTTTCTTTTGCTGAAATAATTTTTCAATATAAAAGGCAAATAGGGAAGGGAGAAAGAGTTGCACTTGGAATAAATAGACCACAGCTTGAATTTGCTTGTGTCCCTTTTTCAACATTGTGCTCTAGAACAGTATCAGAGTTGTTTTAGGGATTAAATGCCTGACATTCAAAGTGCTTACATAAGTGCCTGGCAACCTGGTAGGCAATTAACAATTCCCCACAAAACAAGTATATATTGTGCTTCTGGGGAAGACATTCTCCCTCCACGTCCTCTCTGCCAGCACTGCTGGTCAAGTAGTATGGAACAATTAGGGGGAATTGCCTGAGGGCTGGATCCTAGAGAAGGAGGCCACCTTCTCATCACAAAGTTGAAGAACTGGTTTTAGATTTTATGCCTGTGGAGTTGATCAACTGATTAGCAGATCTTCATATTGAGAGTGGCTAGAGGTAGCAGAATAAAAGTGGATACCAGCTGAAACCCTCTTATAGTTGCTAACATGAAGGAATAAGAAGTGGAGACATGGATTGACCGTTGTCAGCAAGATGGCAACATAGCTGTTCCTGAATTTGCTCCCAAGAAGAAGAGGAAGTAACAACTATTCAAGAACAAGATGCCACTGAGAGAATCCTAAAACACAGTGGTGAAGCCGAAGCACCCCGTGTACCACACAGAGAACAAGACAGACTGCATTAGAAGGGTAAGAGAAGCAGCTCAATGTTCACCAGCACAGCACCATGTAGAGAGGTCTTCCTTGAGCCTACAAATTTTCCAGTTGGAAAAAATGGGGGAAAACCAGCTTCCCTCAGCATTAGAGTCACTCCACAGAAGCCCCTGCTCTGATCTCACACCATGGGGATTGCTGGGGAACCTGGGGGCTCAACTACTAGGAATCTCACCGTGACATGGAAAGGGGGAGGGGCTGGCAATAATCAGCACATGGATCTTGGCAGACCAAATTTATACTTGCAGTGTCCAAGTAGTAATACCAACCAGCAGCTTTGGTCATCTATGGAACTGGGTTGGGATGCAGTCTGACCAGGGAATAAGGTGGGATGGAGATCTGCCAATTTGGATACTGACCAGAGAATCCAGGCAAACACAGACCCTACTCTGCAGTCTCACTTGGGTAGGGAACCAAGCCAGGAGTCCTATCCAACTGTTCTCGGCCACTGGCACACACACCTTATTCCTGTTCTCGGAGCTTGACCAGTTGCCTTGCCCCAAAATAGACTATAATAGCAGGCCCCACCTGCCCAAAAACATTACCAGCAACATACCCAAAAATCCCATCTGAGCTGCCTGGTGATGAACTGTCTCTGCAAAGCAAACCTGTAAAGCCTGGAAGAGGAGTCCCATTACTCATATGCACAGATACCAATGTAAGGAATAAAGGATTACAAAAAATCAGGCAAATATGACACTGCTAAAGGAAACTAATAAAACTCCAGTAACTTATCTTAAAGAAATGGAGATTCATGATTTGTCAGACAAAGATTTCAGGATAATCCTCTTATGGAAGTTTAGTGAACTACTACAGGAAAACGCAAGTAGTTAAACAACATTAGAAAAACAATACATGAATAAAAAGAAGTTTGGCAAGGAAATAGCAACCATCAAAAACAAGCAGAAATCCTAGAGTGGAATATCCATAACTGAACTGAAGAATTCAATAGAGAGTTTCAAAAGTAGACTCGATCATACAAAAGAATCAGTGACCTGGAGAATAGGACATTGGGAATTACCTATTCAGTGGAACAAAAAAGAAAAAAGAATAAAAAAGAGTGAAGAAGCCCATATGAATTATGGGACATGATGAAAAAAAATCAGTATTTTCATTATGGTAATTTCAAAAGGATAAGAGAAAAGGACAGAAAATATATTTAAAGCAAAAAAATGGCTGAAAACTTCTCAAGCCAGGAGAGAGAAATAGACCTCCAAATACATGGGGTCCAAAGGACCCCAGATAGGTTGAACCTAAATTAGGCTACATTAAGACACATTATAATTAAGCTGTCAAAAATTAAAGACAAAGAAAGAATTTTAAGAGCAGCAAGAGAAGAGAGAGAGAAGTTACAGGAAAGAGATCCCCTATAAGAATATTGATAGACTTCTAAATGGGAACATTTTAAGCCAGGAGAGAATGGGATGACATACTCAAAATATTGAAAAAAAATAACTGTCAATCAAGAATCTCATACTGGATGAAGCTATGCTTTAGAAACAAAGAGAAATAAAGAATTTCCCAAACAAACGAAAGCTGAGGGAGTTCATTACCACCAGACCTGCTTTACAAGCAATTCTAAAGGGAGTTCTTTGAGAGGAAGGGAAACACTAATTAACATCATAAAAATATAAAAAGGTGATGTAATTCTCACTTGTAATGGTAAATATATAGTCATAGTTAGATTCTGCAATATGATGATAGTAGTGTGTAATTCACTTACAAATCTATTTTTATAGTTAAGAAAGAAGAACATAGCAAAAATAACCATAACTACAATAATCTGTTATTAGTTACACAATTTTTAAAAAATATGTAAATTGTAATAGCAATAACCTAAAACATGAGGGGGAGGAGAAGTAAAAGTGTAAAGTTTATGAATTCTATTGAAGTTAAGTTGTTATAAGTTTAAAATAGGGTGTTATAAATTTAAGGTATTTTATGTAAGCTTCATGGTAACCACAAGGGAAAATTCTATAGTAATTACACAAAAGAATATGATAAAGAAGTCAAAGCATACTGATACTAAATGACGTACAAACACAAAAGCAAAGATAGCAGGATAAGAAATGAGTAGCAACATATTTTTAAAACAACCAAAAAACAATGAACAAAATGGCAATAAGTTTTTACCTATCAATAATTAATTTTAAACATAAAAGAAATAAATTCTCCAATTAAAAGATATTAAATGGCTGAATGGATAAAATAAAAAGATCCAACAACATGCTGCTTATAAGAGACTAACTTTAGCCTTAAAGACACACATAGACTGAGAGTGAAAGGATGGAAAAAGACATTTCAAGCAAATGGTAACCAAAATCAGCAGGGTAGCTACACTTATATCAGATAAAATAGACTTTAAGCTAAAAATGGTAAAAAGACACAAAGAAGATCATTATATAATGATGAAGGGGACAATATATAAAAAAGATAAAGCAGATTAAAATATTTATGTCCAACATGGAAGCATCTAAATATATAAAGCAAAAATTAACAAAGCTAAAAGAAGAAATAAACAGTAATACAATAATATTTGGGAACTTTAATACCTCATCCTCAGCAATGGATTGATCATCCAGACAGAGAATCAATCAATAAGGAAATAATGGATTTGAATAACACTATGGTCCAAATGGGACTAACAGACATATGCAGGACATTCTATCCAACAATAGCAAAATAGACATTCTTCTCAAGCATACATGGAACTGTTTCTAGGATAGACCATATATTAAGCCACAAAACAAGTCTTAAATTCGAGAAGACTGAAATTATATCAAGTATTTTCTCTGACCATGGTGGTATGAAATTAAAAATCAATAGCAAGAGCAAAACTGGAAAAATCACAAACATATCGAAATTTAACAACATTCTCCTTAACAACCAATGGATCGAAGAATATACTAAAGGGTAAATAACAAAGTACACATTTATAAATTTTCTTGAGACAAACAAAAATTGAAATACAATGTATCAGAACTTATCCAATATAGCAAGGATATCCCTTGAGGGATGTTCATAGAAATAAACTCCTACATTAAGAAGCAAGAAAGATCCCAAGTAAACAACTTAACTGTGCCTTGAGGAAATAGAAAAAGAATAAATTGAGCCCAAAGTTAGTGGGGAAAAAAAGGAAATAATAAGTATTAGAGCAGAAATAAATAAAATAAAGAACAGAAAAATAGAAAAGATTAACCAAGCTGAGAGTTGGTTCTTTGAATATAAAAACAAAATTGACAGAATTTCAGTTAGACTAACCAAGACAAAAAGAGAAAGGACACATACCAACAAAAGTATAAATGGAAGAGACATTATAACAGATACCACAAATATTCAAAGGTTCATAAGATGTTACTATGAACAGCTATATGCAAAGAAACTAGACAACATGGAAGAAATGGAAAAAATTCTTAGAAACATACAACTTACCAAGACTTACCATACTTACCATACAACTTACCATACAACTACCAGGAAGAATAGAGAATCTGAATAGAACAATTATTAATAAGGTGATTGAATCAGCAATCAAAAATCTCCCCAATGAAGAAAAGCCTAGGGCCAGATGGCTTCAATGGTGAATTTTACCAAACATTTAAATGAGAATTAACAGCAATCCTCATAAACTCTTCCAAAAAACTGAAGACGAAAGGACAGTCCCAAACTCATTTTATAAGACCAACATCATCCTTAAACCAAACTCAAAAAGTAGGCTACTAGAAAGGAAAACTATAGGCCAATATTTCTGATGAATATTAAAGCAAAAATTCTCAATAAAATATGAACAACTGAATTCAGCACTACGTTAAAAGGATCACTCACAACAATTAAGTGGGGTTTTTCCTGGGATGTAAGGGTGGTTCAACATACGCAAATCAATGTGATATATAATATTAATGGAATGAAAGAAAAGAATCCTTTAATCATCTCAATATACAGAAAGAGCATTCAACAAAATTTAACATCTATTCATGATAAAAAAAAACTTTAAACAATAGGCACAGAAGGAACATATCTCAACATAATACAGGCTGTGTATGGCAAGCTACCAGCTAACATCATATTCAATAGTGAAAGCTTTTCTTCTATAATCAGGAACAAGACAAGGGTCCACTCTTACCACTCCTATTCAACATTGTACTAGGTATCTTAGCTAGAGCAATCAGGCTAGAAAAAGAAATAAAAGTTATCAGAATTGGAAAGAAAAAAGTAAAATTATCTTTATTTGCAGATGCATGATTTTATATATAGGAAATCCTAAAGATTCAATAAAAAAACTGTTAGAGCCAATAAATGAATTTAGTAAACTTGCAGGATTTAAAATTAACATACAAATATCAGTAGTGTTTCTATACACTAACAATGAATTTTCTGAAAAAGAAATAATCACATTTATAATAGTATCAAAAACAAGAAAATACGTAGGAATAATTTTTTTAAAGATTTATTTATTTACTTATTTTTTTTTAAGATTTTATTTATTTATTCGACAGAGATAGAGACAGCCAGCGAGAGAAGGAACACAAGCAGGGGGAGTGGGAGAGGAAGAAGCAGGCTCATAGTGGAGGAGCCTGACGTGGGGCTCAATCCCATAATGCTGGGATCACGCCCTGAGCCGAAGGCAGACTCTTAACCGCTGTGCCACCTAGGCGCCCCTTACTTATTTTGAAAGAGAGAGAAAGCAAGCTAATGGGGAAGGGGTAGAGGCAGAGGAAGAGAGAGAACCTCAAGCAGACTCCATGTTGAGTGCAGAGCCGACAGGGGCTTGATCTCACAACCTTGATATCATGACCTGAGCCGAAACCAAGAGTCAGACGCTTAAAGAACTGAGCCACCCAGGCGCCCCAGGAATAATTTTAACTAAAGAGGTGAAAGGTCTTCACTCTAAAAACTACAACTGATGAAAGAAAGCTAAGACACAAATAAATGGAAAGGTATCTCATGTTTACAAATTGGAAGAATTAATATTGCTAAAATGTCAATACTACCAAAAGTCATCCATAAACTTGATTCAATCCCTATCAAGATTCCAATGGCATTTTTTTTGCAGAAGTAGGGGGGATCCCTAAAATTTATGTAGAACCACGAATGATCACAAATAGCCAAAGCAAATTTTGAAAAAGTAAAACAGAGCAGGAGGTATCATACTTTCTGATTTCAAGCTATACTATAAAGTTATATTTATCAAAACAGGAAGGTACTGGCATAAAAACAGACAAAAAGAGCAATAGAACAGAATCAAGAGTCCAGAAATAAACCCAAGCATCAACAAGGAGCGCAAATAATGCCATACATGACTGGTGCCTTTAGCATAAAATTGTTAATGACTTCAAATTGCTTACAAGCAGGAAAATAAATACCAGGTTCCAACAAAGCTTGAGCTCTAGCTCCTACTCCAAGCAACAAAATCGCTCTCTCCCTGCTCACTCTCCAAGAAAGAAAAGACACCAAACTAAAATATCAGCCTGAGACCTGGAAGTTCACAGTACCAGCTGCAGGAATATGGTTTGAAAGTGAGATGAGGTGGCAGCTTCAGAGAAGCTTTGTGTCCGGGGGAGAAGGAGATAGCAATAAAGAGCCCCCACTCCCAGTAGATGTGACAACGAAGGGAAAGAAAGAAGGAAGAGAGGAATTTAAAGATACTGCAGAAATGAAAATCATGACAACATTGCCCTTTCCCTTCCCCATGTTATGTGTTAAAGGAAGTGCGTTTTACTATTCTGGCTATAAAAAGCCCAGAAATAGGAAATATCAGACCAACTTCACACAGTACTGAAAGAAGAAAAGAGAAAATGGAAATTATCCCCCCAAATCAGTGACAAAACAGAAGAAATAATTAACACAATATTTCAGACTGAACTAAATGCCTTCAAACAGGCATCTAGAGATATTTTTAAGTACAATCATGCAGATAAATAATGTACAAAACACAGAAAGAAATGGAACAAGAGCTAATCAAGATCAGGAAAGAAATTAAAGAAAATGCAAAAAAAAAATCAACTCAGAAATGAAGAGTAGGTGGTGACTGTAGTTAATAATACTGTTCATACTTGAAATTGACTGAGAGAGTAGATCTAGGTGTTCTCACCACAAATAATGTGGTGCATTGTACCAACATCATACAATCGTACATCTTAAATACATAATTTTATTTGATAATTCTACCTCAATAAAGCTGGGGGGCAGAAATGAAGAATAAATTCCAAAGCCCTAGTGGAATAAAGTCATAAAAATTTAATAAGGGATAATGAAGAAAGACATGAATATAACTAAGACTAAAAATGAGATAAAGGGGTAGAAGGGAGTGAGGAGAAAATGGTTGAAAATAAGACTGAAAAAAAGATTCAACATATGTAAGTGGAGGCCCTGAAAAAGAAAACCAGAAGAAGAAAACAGAATATTTTAAACTATAATTCAAGAAAACGTTTCAGACACCAAAGAAAACAAATGTACACATTGAAAGGGCATATCATATACCTAAGAAAATTGATTCTGTACAATCAAATCTGAGGCATATTCTAGAAAGACAACTAGATCTTAAAGGCAATGAAGAAATTCTCTGGGTGTCCAGACAAAAAGTCCAAACAACTTATAAGAAGAAACTTAGGATGGCGTGGCACTCCTCAAGAGAAACATATCAGGCACAGAAACAGTGAGGGAACACTTTCAAGAAACTCAAAAAAATACACTGAGAGGCCAAGGATTTTATATCCAGCTAAATGATTGTTGAAGTATCAATGCTATGGATAACTTTTTGTTTTTCTCTTTGTTTTTTTTAGAAAGGGAGTGGGTAGGGGCAGAGGGAGAGAGAGAATATTAAGCAGACTCTACACCCAGCTCCGGGCCCAACTTGGGACTTGATCTCACAACCCTGAAATCATGACCTGAGTTGAAATCAAGAGTTGGATCTTAATCGACTGAGCTACCCAGGCTCCCCCTGTGGATAACTGTTTAAACCCTCAAGTCCTTAGGGAATGCTGTACTCATAAGCCCTTCTGGAAAGATCTACTAGAGGAGGAACTTCATCCTACCAAGAAATGACTGGGGAATCTTGGAAAAAACAAAAAAAGATAGTGAACATTTAATATATTTATTTGAATATCTAAAACTAAAAGAAGGTGTGAAGACATGGATGGAAGGATAATATACAAATATTGTATGTTCTGATAAAATGGAAATTGTGTGACTAAAATAAAAGACAGGAAAAGGAATTTTAAAAGTAAAATAAGAGCATTAATTGATGTACAGGGAATCCATGAGAGTTAAAAGGTACCCTTTAACACTCATCCGATGGGCAGAATAAGGACAACCCCACCCCCACCCCCGCCGCCACCAAAGATACCCATGCCTGAATTCTGAGGTCTGTGACAATCTCAAGTGAAATGACAGAAGGAACATCACAGGTGGAGTAAGATTACAGGCCTTAAAATAGGAAAATTATCTTTGATTAATCTGGATAGCCCATTGTAATCACCTGGTCTCTTAAAAATGGGAGGGGAGGTCAGAAGGATCAATCAGGCAGAGAAATGTGTGGGAATTAGAGACAGGAGAGATTCTGGATGGAGGAAGGGGTCTAGGAGCCAAGAATGGTGGGTGGTGTCTGGAAGACAGAAAAAACTCTCAGCTGACAACCAGGAAGGAAGAGGCTTCAGTTCCACAACCACGGGGAACTGAATTCTGCCCACAATCTGAGCGAGCTGGGAAGCAGATTCTTCCTGGGAGCCGCCAGACAGGACTGTAGCCTTGATGACACCTAATCAAAAAGTGTAAGATAATACATTTGCTTTGTTATTAAGCCACAAAGTTTGTGGTGCTCTGTTATGGCAGCAGGGGAAAACCAATATAGTTGAAAAACCAGAAAGTGAACAATTAAGAGAAAACTGTAAAAAATACCAACATAAAGATAGCCATTTGAATATAAATACAAATTGTCATAAATAACAAAAGTAAAATCTAAAACAGAGCAGAGAGCACATCACATAAACAAACATAGTAAATACAGCACAAGGTGCACAGGGATTATAATCTACACCTACAACATATAACCTAAAAGCTGTCATCTAAGATAACACAGTTGAATCTAGACGCATCAGTCAATAAAATAGATGAAGCTAAAGAAAATATTTTCGGGGCGCCTGGGTGGCACAGCGGTTAAGCGTCTGCCTTCGGCTCAGGGCGTGATCCTGGCGTTCCGGGATCGAGTCCCACATCGGGCTCCTCTGCTGGGAGCCTGCCTCTTCCTCTCCCACTCCCCCTGCTTGTGTTCCCTCTCTCGCTGGCTGTCTCTATCTCTGTCGAATAAATAAATAAAATCTTTAAAAAAAAAAAAAAGAAAGAAAATATTTTCAAATGACTCATAAGCTAAAACCCAACTCCATCACCTACACAAGAGACATACCTACAGCAGAATAGTTTAAAAAGCCTAAAAATAAAGGGATGAGCAAAGCAAACAGAGACATTAAAAAGGCAAGGGTTGCAAACCTATTTCAAAGGTAATCAAGCTCCAAAGCATTTTTATTTATTGTTTGTCCACTTGACCTGTCATGTGTGGCTTCTGACTTATTTTGTTTTAGTGTCTTATAGTATATTATATTTACCTATTTCTCCTTTCATGTCCTGTCATTTCTTCTTTATATAGTGGTTCTGTGTCATATGGTACATAGATGTTCTGAAATGTAATGTCTTCATCACGGTAAAATTTTGTATAGCATTGTAAAGTCTCCTTCTTTGTCTAGTTTTACATTTATTTCTAGGATCCATTTTGAATTACTTTTTGTATTTTTGCACACAGGGTAAAATATGGATCAGAGTTTATTATTTTACACATGGGTATCCAATGGTTCCAGGGCTTTTATTTAGAAGACTATAATTTCCCCATGGAATTGCCTCTGGCAGTGCCTTTGTCAAAAATCAGTTGTCTATAAAGGTGTGGGTCTATTTCTGGACACTTTATTCAGCTTCATTGATTTTTTTGTTTGCCTTTTTAACAATATCACATGGTCTGGATTACTATAGCTTTTTTAAATAATATTTTCAATTATATTATGTTAGTCACCACACAGTACATCCCTAGTTTTTGATGTAAAGTTCCATGATTGATTACTTGCATATAACACCCAGTGCACCATTCAATACATGCCCTCCTTAATACCCATCACCAGCCTATCCCAATCCCCTACACCCCTCCTCTCTGAAGCCCTCAGTTTGTTTCCCAGAGTCCATAGTCTCTCATGGTTCATTCCCCCTCTGTTTACCCCCCCTTTCTTCTTCCCTTTCTTCACCTACCGATCTTCCTACTTCTTATGTTCCATAAATGAGTGAAACCGTATGATAATTGTCTTTCTCTGCTTGACTTATTTCGCTTAGCATTTATGTACAATGGAATATTATTCAGCCATCAAGAAGAACAATTCCTCAACATTTGCTGCAACATGGACGGGACTGGAGGAGATAATGCTAAGTGGATTACTACAGCTTTAAAATGTCTTAAAATAAGACAGTGTTAGTCCTCCAACCTCAACTTAGTTTTAAAAATTGTTTAAGCAATTCTAGACCTACTGTATTTCCATATGAATTTTAGAATCATCTTGTCAATTTCTACAAAAACTCCTGGGATTTTTTTATTGGGATTGTGTTGAATCTGCAGTTCCATCTGAGAAGGATTAAAATTATAACAATTTCGAGTCACAAATACACACAATTATAGCAACAAAATAGTAAATAGTTGTATAGGTCTCTAATTTCTCTCAGTAATGTTTTTAAAACATTTTTGTAATATTTTTCTCTAAATATTTCATATTTTTGATCCTATAATAAATGTTATTCTCTTTGCTTCAATTACTGATCACTTACTGCTAAGATAGAGAAAGAAACATGATACTTTATGCTGGTCTTATAGTTTGCAACTTGGTTAAACACTTATTATTACTAGTATATTTTGTTGTAGATTCCTTAGGATTTTCTACATACAGAATTCTGTCATGTGGGAATAAAGACAAGTTTCTTTATTTCTTTCCAATCTGCTAGTGGTTGGAAAATGTTGTATGGAAGTGTTGAGAGTGAATGTCCTTATCTGGTTTCTGATTATAAAGGGAACTCTTCTTTCTTTTACCTTTAAATATGAGGTTGTAAATTTATGTCTATGTCATTTGTCAAATCAAGGATGTTGCCTTCTAGTTTTCTGGCAACTTTCATCAGAATGAATTTTAGACTGTATCAAATACATTTGCTGCATGTATTAATATGATTGTATCATTTCTCCTGTGTGCTGGGGGAGGTGGTGGTGGTAAATCACATTGACTTTTGAGTATTAAACCAGTCTTTCAGTCCTGAGGTAAACTGTACATGGTCATGATGTATTATCCTTTCTATATGATGTTGGGTATTATTTGCCATGGGTTTAGAATTTTGCATCTGGTTTCATGAGGGACAGTGGTCTGTAGTTTTCTTTTATTATATCTTTGGTTTTAATATCAAGGTAAAACTGGCCTCACAGAATGAATTGGGAACTTGTCCATCCTCCTCAATTTTCTGGAAGAATTTTGGTAGATTTCGTGTTATTTCCTCTTGTTTGGGTGATATCACCAGTGAAGGTTTTTTTGTGGGTAGATGTCTGAGTACAGAGTCAATTTTTAAAATAACTGTAGCATTGTTTGGTTTATACACACATATACGAACACACACATACCCATATATATAACTGCTTTCTAAAAAGTGTGATTTACATATCATGTAATTCACCATTATAAGTGTACAGTTCTATGATTTTAAGTATATTCACAAAGTTGTGCAACTATCATCACAACCAATTTTAGAACATTTTTACTATGGCATAAAGAAACCCTATACCCGTTACCACTTAGTATCCAATTTCCTTCACCTCTCAACCCTAGGCAACCACTAATATACTTTTTCTATATAGATTTGCCTATTCAGGACATTTCACGTAAATGGATTCATGCATTCTGTGGTCTTTTGTGAATGGATTTTTTTCACTTAGCACAATATTTTCATCCAGGGCATAACAGGTATTAGTAATTCATTCTTTTTATTGCTGAAAAATAGCCCATTGTATGGGTATATCACATTTATTCATCTGTTCATCAGTTGATAAACATTTGGATTGTTTCCATATTCTTTATTGGCTATTATAAGTAACACTGGTATGAGCATCTATGTACAATTTTTTGTGTAGAAAATGTTTTCATTTCTTTTGAGCGTACACCCAGGAGTAAAATTATTGGGTCATATGGTATCTCTATGCTTAAACCATTTGACACTTACACGAGCAGTGTGAAAAGATTCTGATTTCTTCACATACTTGCCAGTACTTGTTATTATTTGTCTTATTTATTAGAGCCATACCTGTAGCTGTAAAGTAATATCTCATTGTGGTTTTGATTTGCCTTTCCTTTGTGACTAATTATGTTGAGCATCTTTTCATGTGCTTATTGGCTATTTGCATATCTTCTTTGGAAAAATATCAATTCAGATCTTTTAACTATTTTTACATTGGTTTTATTTGTTTTATTTATTTTTTATTGTTGAGTTTTAGGACAGCTTTATATGTTCTAGATACAAATCACTTATTAAAGGTATGATTTGCAAATATTTTCTCCCAATCCGTGGGTCATCTTTTCACTTTCTTGATAGTTTTCTTTGGTGCACAAAAGGTTTTAATTAGATGAAGTCCACTCGATCTATTTTTTTCTTTTGTCTCTTGTGCTTTAGGAGTCATACCAGTACCTAATCTGAGGTTGTGAAGAGGTACCTCTATATTTTCTTCTAAGAGTTTTATAGCTGTAGCTCTTACATTTAGGTCTTTGATCCACTTTTAATTAATTCTTGAATATGGTTTGAGGAAAGACTCCAACTTCATTCTTTTGCATTTGGTTATTTATCCGCTTGTCCCGGCCCCATTAATGAAAGAACTATTCTTTCCGCCATTGAATGGTCTTGGCATACATGTCAAAAATCAGTGGATCATAGACACATGGATTGGGTTGGGTTTGCTACAGTTTTTTGGAGGGTTTTTGCATCCTTATTCATAAGAGATATTGGTCTGCATTTTTATTTACTTGTAATGTTTTGGGTTTGGTATCAGAGTGATACTAGTTTTGTAATATGAGTTGGCAAGTATTTCCTCCTTTTCTATTTTTTGAAAGAATTTGTGAAGTATTACTATTAATTATCCTTTAAATGCTTGGTAGAATGCAACAAATGAAGCAATATGACCTTTTCTTTGTGGGTAGTTTTTAAAATTATTATTAATTAAATTTCTTCACTTGTTATTGTTCAAGTTAAATTATCTATTTCTTCTTGAGTTTCTGTAGTTTGTATCTTTCTGGGAATTTGCCCATTTTATAAAATTATGCAACTTTTGGCATGCATCTGTTCATGTTATTCATTTATAATACTTTTTATCTCTGTAAGGTCCATAGTAATGCCCCCTGTTTCATTTTTGATGCCTGTGATGTGAATCTTTTCTCTTTTTCCCTCTTGGTCAATCTAGCCAATGCTTTTTCAATTTTGTTGAACTTGTCAAAGAGTGAGCTTTTGGTTCCCTTTATTTTTCTATTCTGTATTTCACTAATTTCCACTCCAATCTTAATTGCTTCCTTTATTCCACTTTCTTTAGGTTTAGTTTGCTGTTCTTTTTCCAGTGTCTTCAAGGTAAGGTCAGATTATTAATTTGAGTCCCTTCTTTTTTATTTAATGTGGACATTTACTACTATAAATTGCCCTCTAAGTACTGATTTAGCTGTATCCTCTAAGTTTTGCTATACCTTCTTTTCATTCACTTATCTCAAATTTTTTTTATTTGCCTTTTTTTTTTTTTCAGAATTCTTTTTTGACCCATTGGTTATTTAAAAGTGTGTTGTTTCCCAGTCAAAAAAACTAAGAGGCAGCCCATGGAATGGGAGAAGATATTTGCAAATGACACTACAGATAAAGATTAGTCTCCAAGATCTACAAAGAACATCTCAAACTCAATACACAAGAAACAAATAATCAAATCAAAAAATAGGCAGAAGATACGAACAGACACTTTTCTAATGAAGACATACAAATGGCTAACAGACACATGAAAAAATGTTCAAAATCATTAGCCATCAGGGAAATTGAAATCAAAACCACACTGAGATACCAACCTTACACCAGTTAGAATGGCAAAAATTGACAAGGCAGGAAACAACAAATTTGGAGAGGATGTGGAGAAAGGGGATCCCTCCTACACTGTTGGTGGGAATGCAAGTTGGTACAGCCACTTTGGAAAACAGTGTGGAGGACCCTTAAAAAGCTAAAAATTGAGCTACCCTATGATCCAGCAATTGTACTACTGAGTATTTATTCCAAAGATACAGATGTAGTGAAAAGAAGGGCCATATGCACCCCAATGTTCATAGCAGTATTGTCCACAATAGCCAAATTGTGGAAGGAGCCGAGATGCCCTTCAATAGATGACTGGATTAAGATGTGGTCCATATATACATTGGAATATTACTCAGCCATCAAAAAGAACGATTTCACAACATTTGCAGCGACATGGACGGGACTGGAGGAGATAATGCTAAGCGAAATAAGTCAAGCAGAGAAAGACAGTTATCATATGGTTTCACTCATTTATGGAAAATAAGAAGTAGGAAGATCGGTAGGAGAAGAAAGGGAAGAAGGAAGGGGGGTAATCAGAAGGGGAATGAAACATGAGAGACTATGGACTCTGGGGAACAAACTGAGGGCTTCAGAGGGGAAGGGGGTGGGGAATGGGATAGGCCGGTGATGGGTATTAAGGAGGGCACGTATTGCATGGTGCACTGGGTGTTATACATAAGTATTGAATCATGGAACTTTACATCAAAAACCAGGGATGTACTGTATGGTGACTAACATAACATAATAAAAAATTATTACTAAAAAAAAAGTGTGTTGTTTCCCAAACTTCTTTCCATTATTAACTTCTAATTTATTTCATTTGATTAGAAAAGATACTTTGTATTACTTCTATCATTGTATATTTATTGAGGTTGTTTGTTATCTTAGCATATCAGAGCATGCTCTATGTGCACTTGAAATGAACATGTATCCTGCTATCGTTGGGGGTGGAGTGTTCTCTAGATATCTGTTAGGTGTAGTTGGCTTATCATGGTGTTACAGTTTTCTATTTCCTTGTTGGTCCTCTGTCTAGTTGTTCTCTCCATTATTGAAAATGAAGTATTAAATTCTCCAACTATTATTGCAGAATTGTCTATTTCTCCCTTCAATCTTCTCAGATGCTGAGCACTCTGTTGTTTGGTGCTGTTTGTAATATTATCTGTTTGTAATGATTTTTTTTCACTTTTTTTGTTAGCTATTTCCTTGGTGGTGGTTCTAGGGCTTATCATATATGTATTAACCTGAAAGAAGCTACTTCAAATTTATACTAATGTAATTCCGTTGAAATATAGAAATGTTACTCCTATGTAGGTCTATCCCTCTCCCCTTTATTTGTGTGATTATTGTCATATATTGCAACTATATTTGTTACAAATGTTG
>NW_024423453.1:66271578-66292349 GCF_017311325.1 Ursus maritimus
TTTGGAGGGTTTTTGCATCCTTATTCATAAGAGATATTGGTCTGCATTTTTATTTACTTGTAATGTTTTGGGTTTGGTATCAGAGTGATACTAGTTTTGTAATATGAGTTGGCAAGTATTTCCTCCTTTTCTATTTTTTGAAAGAATTTGTGAAGTATTACTATTAATTATCCTTTAAATGCTTGGTAGAATGCAACAAATGAAGCAATATGACCTTTTCTTTGTGGGTAGTTTTTAAAATTATTATTAATTAAATTTCTTCACTTGTTATTGTTCAAGTTAAATTATCTATTTCTTCTTGAGTTTCTGTAGTTTGTATCTTTCTGGGAATTTGCCCATTTTATAAAATTATGCAACTTTTGGCATGCATCTGTTCATGTTATTCATTTATAATACTTTTTATCTCTGTAAGGTCCATAGTAATGCCCCCTGTTTCATTTTTGATGCCTGTGATGTGAATCTTTTCTCTTTTTCCCTCTTGGTCAATCTAGCCAATGCTTTTTCAATTTTGTTGAACTTGTCAAAGAGTGAGCTTTTGGTTCCCTTTATTTTTCTATTCTGTATTTCACTAATTTCCACTCCAATCTTAATTGCTTCCTTTATTCCACTTTCTTTAGGTTTAGTTTGCTGTTCTTTTTCCAGTGTCTTCAAGGTAAGGTCAGATTATTAATTTGAGTCCCTTCTTTTTTATTTAATGTGGACATTTACTACTATAAATTGCCCTCTAAGTACTGATTTAGCTGTATCCTCTAAGTTTTGCTATACCTTCTTTTCATTCACTTATCTCAAATTTTTTTTATTTGCCTTTTTTTTTTTTCAGAATTCTTTTTTGACCCATTGGTTATTTAAAAGTGTGTTGTTTCCCAGTCAAAAAAACTAAGAGGCAGCCCATGGAATGGGAGAAGATATTTGCAAATGACACTACAGATAAAGATTAGTCTCCAAGATCTACAAAGAACATCTCAAACTCAATACACAAGAAACAAATAATCAAATCAAAAAATAGGCAGAAGATACGAACAGACACTTTTCTAATGAAGACATACAAATGGCTAACAGACACATGAAAAAATGTTCAAAATCATTAGCCATCAGGGAAATTGAAATCAAAACCACACTGAGATACCAACCTTACACCAGTTAGAATGGCAAAAATTGACAAGGCAGGAAACAACAAATTTGGAGAGGATGTGGAGAAAGGGGATCCCTCCTACACTGTTGGTGGGAATGCAAGTTGGTACAGCCACTTTGGAAAACAGTGTGGAGGACCCTTAAAAAGCTAAAAATTGAGCTACCCTATGATCCAGCAATTGTACTACTGAGTATTTATTCCAAAGATACAGATGTAGTGAAAAGAAGGGCCATATGCACCCCAATGTTCATAGCAGTATTGTCCACAATAGCCAAATTGTGGAAGGAGCCGAGATGCCCTTCAATAGATGACTGGATTAAGATGTGGTCCATATATACATTGGAATATTACTCAGCCATCAAAAAGAACGATTTCACAACATTTGCAGCGACATGGACGGGACTGGAGGAGATAATGCTAAGCGAAATAAGTCAAGCAGAGAAAGACAGTTATCATATGGTTTCACTCATTTATGGAAAATAAGAAGTAGGAAGATCGGTAGGAGAAGAAAGGGAAGAAGGAAGGGGGGTAATCAGAAGGGGAATGAAACATGAGAGACTATGGACTCTGGGGAACAAACTGAGGGCTTCAGAGGGGAAGGGGGTGGGGAATGGGATAGGCCGGTGATGGGTATTAAGGAGGGCACGTATTGCATGGTGCACTGGGTGTTATACATAAGTATTGAATCATGGAACTTTACATCAAAAACCAGGGATGTACTGTATGGTGACTAACATAACATAATAAAAAATTATTACTAAAAAAAAAGTGTGTTGTTTCCCAAACTTCTTTCCATTATTAACTTCTAATTTATTTCATTTGATTAGAAAAGATACTTTGTATTACTTCTATCATTGTATATTTATTGAGGTTGTTTGTTATCTTAGCATATCAGAGCATGCTCTATGTGCACTTGAAATGAACATGTATCCTGCTATCGTTGGGGGTGGAGTGTTCTCTAGATATCTGTTAGGTGTAGTTGGCTTATCATGGTGTTACAGTTTTCTATTTCCTTGTTGGTCCTCTGTCTAGTTGTTCTCTCCATTATTGAAAATGAAGTATTAAATTCTCCAACTATTATTGCAGAATTGTCTATTTCTCCCTTCAATCTTCTCAGATGCTGAGCACTCTGTTGTTTGGTGCTGTTTGTAATATTATCTGTTTGTAATGATTTTTTTTCACTTTTTTTGTTAGCTATTTCCTTGGTGGTGGTTCTAGGGCTTATCATATATGTATTAACCTGAAAGAAGCTACTTCAAATTTATACTAATGTAATTCCGTTGAAATATAGAAATGTTACTCCTATGTAGGTCTATCCCTCTCCCCTTTATTTGTGTGATTATTGTCATATATTGCAACTATATTTGTTACAAATGTTGCAATACCTTGTTATAATTATTACTTTATATAGGTTTATGTCATTTAAATATGTAATATGACTTTATGTAATTTTATGTCACTTAAAGAGAAGAAAGGAGAACTGTATATATTCATAAATTCTGTTATTTTAACCTTTTTCTTTACATTTCTGACTTTCTACTTTAGCTTTGGTAGATTCAATTACTATCTGGTGTCATTTTCTTATGAAAATATATTTTGCTCCCACTCACCTTCTTTGGACTATTATTGTATAGTATATTATATTTCTGTATGTTTTTGTCCCAACAATACAAGTATATACATATTGTTTCATAGAATTACTTCTGCTTTTTAAACTAGTTAAGAGAAGAAAAGTTTTAAATATACATTTATTTTGTCTTTTATAGATACACGTTACCTTTATTTAAATTTTCTTCATTCTGTGTTTCCTCTGTTCTTCAGATTGTATAATCTATATCAATCTATCTTCAGGTTTGCTGATTCTTTCTTCTACCAGCTAGATCAAATCTACTCTTAAACTCCTCGGGTGAAATCTGTATTTCAGTTATTGAATCTTTAAATCAAAATTTTCATTTGGTTCATTTTTATATTTCCTCTTTTTATTAATATTCTCTATTTGATGAGATATTGTCATTATACTTTACTTATTTAAGGATGGCTTCCCTTAATTATTTGAACATATATATAATCCTGCTTTGAGGTCTTTGTTAAATTTGATATCTGAGTGTTCTCACAAGCCATTTTTCTTGCCTTCTTTTGCTTGAAATGGGTCACGCTTTCTTGCTTTTTTTTTTCATGTCTCATAATTTTTGGTTGAAATTGTATGTTTTTTAGTATATACTGCAGCAATTCTGGATGCTGAACTCTATCCCAATCTCCCAAATTCTCCAGGACTTGTGGTGGTTTATTTGTTTGATTACTTGACTGGACTATTTTAGTTAAGTATATTTTCCCCCACAGTGCGAAGCCTCTGATGTCCTTGCTCAGGGTATAGACTTGGGCAAGCACACAAAAGACAATAATCTTAGCAGGGTTGTCTTTGGTTGTTTATTTCCCTATATTTCTTAAGTGTTCTGTCTCTGTTAGTATCACATTCAACTGTTAGGTTCCACTAATTTCCAGTTGATTATTCTTTTTACAGGGCAATGAGACATAAATTGCTCCACCGTCTAATCCAATTAAATTCAGGCCCCTTTCCAGGAGTACTTTTTGAGGCCAGTCTTTGAGAATTGTTCTGATTGCAGGAAGTCTCTTCCTGGCTGTCTCTTTGTTGTTGTTGTTGTTCTGTCTGGTAAACGAGGACTATAGTTTCACGTGTTACCCTCCTTGAGCTACCAGTTTCCTTTTAATTGCCTATTGCCAAAATCTCTATTACTTTCAAGAGAATCCTGAAATTCCAAATTCCATACACTCTGTTCCAAATTAAATCAATTTTGGGGGGAGAGCTTTAGAGAAGCCTGCATAATCCACTGGACAAAATCTCTGAGCCACTGTTCTGGAGCTGGGAACAAAGATAGTGGCCCCCTTCTCTTTGAGTGACACCATAATTTATGAGTGAGGCACTGAGTGGGGGCAGTAGCTTCTGGTCATTTCAGCTTGCCTATATCAATGTGGAAACTCTGTACCATGAGAAAGCTATGGTGAAGATGATTAGGATCCCAGTATTCTCAGCCTTCCATGACTGGGGTAGAGCCTCTACCCTATGAGTGAAGAAGGGAGCCTCCAACCTCTTAGCTGCACACACCTGGAATCTTGCCTCTGTAACATGGAACGGGAAGGATGAGAAATGTTGACAACCTGCTTCTTCTAGGGGGATACCATAGCCCTTGACTTGGGGAAAAAGGAGTTCCATCATATTGATCACTGCTGCATAGAGTGAAACTAACATACTGACATTTAGTGGACATGAGAAGAAAGATCATATCTCAAGCACTAGAGACCCTTGCTGTTCTTACCAAGAGTTAGTAGATTTTCTTGAATAAATATTCCTTCACTTGCTGTATGCTCTTAGGACAATCCCCATAGGCTTAAAATTGTTGGATGCCTATTATAATTTTCTCTGGTTATGCTTGTTTTGCTGGTGAGTGGCTCCATGAAGTTCCTCATTACACAATTCCAAAAGTTGTCCTCTATGTTTCTTCTAAAATGAGCTTTGGTGGTTGTGTCTTTCAATGAATCATTCAGTTGATCTAAATTGATGAGGGTATTGATGTAAGATTGTTCGTAACACTCCTTTATTATCCTTGAATATTTGTAGATTTTATAATGATATCACCTTATTTGTAATATTGGTAATTTGTATGATCTTTTTTCCCCTCATCTTTTTTAAAAAAAGTGTTATCAATTTTACTTCTTTTTATTTTTTTAAAGGTTTATTTATTTATTTGAGAGAGAGTGCACACAGAGGGAGAAGGAGAAACAGACTCCCTGCTGACCAGGAAGCCCGATGTGGGGCTCAATCCCAGGACACTGAGATCAAGCCTTGAGCTGAAGGCAGATGCTTAACCAACTGAGCCACACAGGCACACCATTTTTTTTTTTAGAAACTGCTTTTTGACTTCAATGATTTTATATAATGTTACCTGTACTCTACATTATTGATTTTTCCTCTGATTTTATTATTACCTTTTTTCTTTTCCTTTGGGTTTTATTTGTTCTCCTTTTTCTACTTTCTTGAGTTTGGAGCAGAGATCACTGACTTGAGAACTTTGTTTTTTCATAATATAGTTGACTTATACTACAAATTCCACCCTAAATACTACTTTAGTAGCATTCTACATATTTTGATATGCTGTGTTTTCATTTCATTGAATTAAAAATATTTTATAATTTTTCTTTTGATTTCTTTTCAATTGTTGAGTTAGTTAGAAGTGCAATTTGTTTCACAAATAACAAACTGAGGGCTTTTGGGGGTTGGGGGAATGGGATAGGATGGTGATGGGTATTAGGAGGGTATGTATTCCATTGTGCACTGGGTGTTATACATAAGTAATGAATCATGGAACTTTACATCGAAAACTAGGGATGTACTGTATGGTGACTAACATAATATAATAAAAAATATTGTTATAAAAAAACCAAATAATTCAAAATTGTTAAAAAGATCTTTCTATTATTGATTTCAAATTTAATTCACCTGAACTGAGGGAATGTGCTTTTTACTACTTTAATCCTTTAATTTTTTTATTGGAAATTCACAAATACATGGAATTTATATTTTTAAAGATTTTTATTTTAATTTAAGTGTAGTTAACATGCAGTATTATATTAGTTTCAGGTGTACAATATAGTGATGCAACAATTCTATACATCATTACTCAGTGCTCATCATGATAAGTGTACCTTTAATCCCCTTCACCTATTTCACCCATTCCCGATTTCCCCTCTGATATGCTTTGTTTTAAATGAGTACCCTCAGTTAAAGTTATTATTTTTTTCAAGAAGAACATTTTTTACCTGAAGCATACTTCAGAATACATGGTTATAAAATATATATATATGTATATATATATAAATTTATAAATATATATATTTATATATATTTATATATATAAATATAAAACATTCCATCTAAGAAAACTAGAAAACACATTTTCTTCAAGTACACACAGAATAGTTTTCTGGTTAAATCACATAAAAAAAAAACATAACAAATATTACAAATTTAAGTAGTTTGAAATGATACCAAAATATTTTCCAACCACAATGGTACAAAGCTAAAGATCCATAATGAAACAAACCTGGAAATTCTACAATGTAAATATTAAATTTTAATATGTAAATATTAAACAACACAGTAGCACAAGCGATGGGCCAAATAAGAAATAAAATGAGAAATTAAACCATGTCTCAAAACAAAAGAAAAACCCAATATTCCAAAACATATGGGATTCAGCAAAGGCAAATGTTAGAGTGATATTTATGCTATAAATGTTTGTATTAAGAAAAAAAAATTCAAAAAAACTTAACATTACATCACAAGGAACTAGGAAAATAAGAAACTTAACTGAAATTTAGTAAAGGAAGGAAATAACAAAGAAAAATCAGAAATAAATAAGATAGAGATCAGAATAAACAATATCATAACATCAGAGTAATGACCAGTTTTTTCCAAAAAAAATAAATAAACAAAATTGGCAATGCTTTAGCTACATTAACTAAGAAAAAAAAGAGAGAAGACTCAAATACCAAAATGAGAAATGGAAGGGGAAACAATACAACAGATAACCACAGAAATACATAGTGTGATAACAGATTAGTAGAAACAATTATATATTAACAAATCAGATAACTTAGGGAAAAACCCAGATAATTCCTAAAAACATAAAAATTACCATGATTAAATCATGAATCTTGAATCCAAGAAATAGGAAATCTTCTCAGACCAATAACACGAATGAAAATTGAATTAGGAATCAAAAATCTCCCAGCACAAAAAAGCCCAAGACCACATGGTTTCATTGGTGAATTTTACCAAACACTTAAAAAATAATTGACAATCCTTATTAAAATCTTACAAATAATGGAATATAGGAAACACATTCAAATCATTCCACGAGGCCAGTACTAACCTGATACCAAAGCAGGATAAAAACAGTACAAGAACAAAAAGTCTACTTATCTGATACAATTATTCTACTCTGATTTTATTTTGACATACATTTTCATAATAATGTTTCTCCACCCCCTCACTTTCAACCTGCAGGTGTCTTTAGGTCTAAAATGAATCTCTTGTAGGCAGCGTAGTTAGGTCTTGTTTTTTATCCCTTCTGACTTCCCTCTGTCTTTTCATTGGAGCATTTAGTCCATTTACATTCAAAGTTATGATAGATATGTATTTATTGTCATTCTGTTACTTGCTTTGTCATTGTTTCTGGGGATTTTCCCTGATCCTTACTTGTCTTTGTCATTTTTGTTCTTTCTTTTGCAGTCAGAGTCCCCTTTAATATTTCCTGCAGAGCTGGTTTAGTGGTCATGAACTCCCTAGTTTTTGTTTGTCTGGGAAACTCTTTATCTCTCCTTCTATTCTGAATGATAGCCTTGCTGGATAGAGTATTCTTGGCTGAAGATTTTTCCTATTCAGTACTTTGAGTATATCATGCCACTTTCTTCTGTCTTGCCAAGTTTCTGTTGAGAAAACTCCAGGTAGCTTTATGGGTCTTCCTTTGTAAGATAAAAACTTTTTTTGTCTTGCTGCTTTTAAGCTTTTTCCTTTATCACTATATTTTGCAAATTTAATTACAATATATCTTGGTGTTGGCCTGCTTTTGTTGATTTTGATGGGAGTTCTCTGTGCCTTCTGGATCTGAATGTCTGTTTCCCTTCCCCAGATTAGGGAAGTTTTCTGCTTTTATTTCTTGAAATAAATTTTCTGCCTCCTTTTCTCTCTTTTCTTCCTCTGGGACTCCTATAATACTAATATTATTACATTTGATGGACTTACTGAGTTGTCTAAGTTTATTCTCATGTTGCATAATTCTTTCTCTCTCTTATTAAGCTTATTTTCCATTATTTTGTCTTCTAGATCGCTAATTCATTCCTTTGCTTCTTCCAGCCTGCTGTTCGTTGCATCAAGCTTGTTTCTGATCTCATTTATTGTATTCTTCATCTCTGATTGATTTTTTTTAACTCTTTTATTTCTGTTGTCAGGGTTTCACTGATATCTTCTTTTCTCAATCCCAGTGAGTATCCTTATGATTGTTGCTTTAAATTCTCCATCAGGCATATTTTTTATACCTGTTTTGCTTAGATCTCTGGCCATGGCTTTATCTTGCCCTTTCATTTGGGATAAATACCTCCATCTTGGCATTTTGTTTAAGTCTCTGCCTTCTTCTGTGTGTTAGAAAATGCAGTTATGTCTCCTGTTCCTGAAAGTAATGGCTTTATGAAGAAGAGGTCATGTGATGCCCAGGGGCTGGTGCTTCAGGGAGTGTTTCAATGTGTGCTGCATGCACTCTGCCATTGTGTTTTGGCTGCTCTAACTTTCAGGCCAGTCATTGCAGAGGCTCTTCTTGCCTGCAGTGGACAGTGCTAGGTCCTTGGCCAGAGTGGAGAGTTTTAATTAGGTGGCCTCTGGTCTGCTTGTGAAATGACACCTCACACCAACTCCACCAGAACTGAGGCCCTGCAGAACTCTCTGGTTGGGAGACATGGTGTGGCAAGGGGTTTGTGATGGTCTTCTGGGGGAGGGGCCCACTACCCTGGGACTGAGGCAAGGTGACTGAGAAGGGCAGTCGCACCAGAGCACCAGAGGGTGGTGCTTGGTTTAAGCAAGGTAGGCAGCCAGTGTCCATGCTGAGCTGTTTCCTTCAGGTGACTCTGTGTTTATGCTGAGGGGTGGGGAGGGAAATGGTGTCAGCCAGCTCCTTTGTTCCTGGAGAGGTGTCTCCCTGAAGTTTGCCTCTCAGGAAAGTTCCTAGAATAGCAAATAATCTCCCCACTGTGTGCCCCAGGCATTCTTCAGATCATTGTTTTTATGGTGTCTACCCCTGGATTGTTTGTCTGCCTTCTCTCCAGGAGCAGTGGCTTGCCTTCTGGCTCTATCCCAGCCAAGCTTGCTGACCTTTAAAACTCCAGGCTTTAGAGATGTGGCGTGGCATAGGCCTGCTCTGGTCTTCTGGAGGAGGGGCCTGCCATGCTGGGACTGAGGCAAGCTTGAAGGCAGCAAGCATTCTGTCATGCCAGAGTGCAGAGGTGTGGAGCTTGGTGTAAGCAAGTTAGGCAGCCCGTGTTGACACTGTACTGCCTTTTGCCAGTAGCTCTGTGTTTATGGATGGGCAGGGGATGGAAGTGGCACTGGCCTGCTCCCTTGTTCCCAGAGAGGTGACTCTGTGAAAGACGCTCTCTGAAAGGAGCGAATAATCTCCTCCCTGTGTGCCCTCCTGGCTCTATCCCAGCCAAGTCCACTGACATTTAAAATTCCAGGCTTTAAACCTTGCTGTTTGCAAGAACTCATGAAATTCAACCCTTCTTATTTTCCAAGCCAGTGGCTTTGGGGAAATGTTCTCCGTTATACATTCTCCTGTGTGTTCCTCTCTCTCTCTCACCCTTCTCTGTGATCTTGGCTCCCTCCTGTCCACAGCACCCATGATCCATTTCTTCCTTAAATGATGTTTCTGCACTACACAGTGATTATATATTTTTTAAATATTATTTAAATATTGTTAAAAGGTAACTGTTTAAACAAAAATAATAATGTACTAATGGAGGTTCCCCTTTCTCCACATCCTCTCCAACTTTTGTTGTTTCTTGCCAATTTTTGCCATTCTAACTGGCGTAAGGTGGTATCTCAATGTGGTTTTGATTTGAATTTCCCTGATGGCTAATGATGTTGAACATTTTTTCATGTGTCTGTTAGCCATTTGTATGTCTTCTTTGGAGAAGTGTCTGTTCGTGTCTTCTGCCCATTTTTTGACTTGATTATTTGGTTTTTGGGTGTTGAATTTGAGAAGTTCCTTATAGGTCTTGGATACCAACTCTTTATCTGTAGTGTTGTTTGCAAATATCTTCTCCCTTTCCATGGGTTGCCTCTTAGTTTTGTTGACTGTTTTCTTTGCTGTGCAGAAGCTTTTGATCTTGATGAAGTCCCAAAATTTCATTTTTTTCTTTTGTTTCCCTTGCCTCAGGAGACATGTCTTGAAAGAAGTTGCTATGGCCAATGTGAAAGAGGTTACTGCCTATGTTCTCCTCTAGGATTTTGATGGATTCCTGTCTCACATTGAGGTCTTTCATCTATTTAGAGTTTATCTTTGTGTATGGTATAAGAGAATGGTCCAGTTTCATTCTTCTGTATATAGCTGTCTAGTTTTCCCAGCACCATTTATTGAAGAGACTGTCTTTTTTCCATTGGATATTTTTTCCTGGTTTGTCAAAGATTAGTTGACCATAGAGTTTAGGGTCCATTTCTGGACTCTCTATTCTGTTCCACTGATCTATGTGTCTGTTTTGTGCCAGTACCATGCTGTCTTGGTGATCACAACTTTGTAATATAGCTTGAAATCAGGCAATGTGATGCTCCCAGCTTTGTTTTTCTTTTTCACCATTTCCTTGGTGATTTGGGGTCTTTTCTGGTTCCACACAAATTTTAGGATTGTTTGTTCCAGCACTTTGAAACATGCCATTGGTATTTTGATTGGCATGGCACTGGAAGTATAGATTGCTCTGGGGATCATAGACATTTTAACAATGTTTATTCTTCCAATCCATGATCAGCCCCAATTTCTTTAACTTTTTTGTTCCTCCATCTCTCTTCACCTTCAAAGACTTAATTACATATACCAGTTGTTTAACGATGTCACACACATTAAGTATTAATATGCTCTTTTCGTTTCATTTTTCTTTGTGTGTTTAATTTTGATAGTTTCTATTGCTTGTCTTCAAATTTAATAATCTTTTCTTCTGCAATGTCTAACCTGCCATTAATCACATCCATGTGTTTTTTATTCCATATATTTTAGTTTTCATCTCTAGAGGCTTTATTTAGATTTTAAAAATCATTTCCACATCTCTGTTTAACATTTTGAACATATTGAATTCAATTATTACTGTTTCAGTGTCCTCTTCTACTAATTTTGTGCCTAGGTCTCAGTTTTGTTTGGCTTCAATTGACTATTTTTCTTTTCACTATGGGTCATATTTCTTTGCTTTTTTTTTTTTTTTAATCTGGTAATCACTGATTGGATGCCAGATGTTGTGAGTTCTGCCTTATTGTATACTGGATATCTTTGTATTACTATGAAGATTCTTGAGCTTTGCTCTAGGATGCAATTAAGTATTTGGGAAATAATGAGCCTTTTGATTGTTTTAATAAGATTTTCTAGACAGGACCAGAGCAGCATCTAATTTACTTATAATTATTACCCACTACTGAGTTAAGAACCTTCTCAGTATTCTATTCAACTCTCATTAATTGTGAAGTTTCTTAGTCTAGCTGTTGGAAACAGACACTTTTTAAAGCCCACTATGGGCACCAGGTACTATTTCCTCTAATTCTTTTGAATTTTCTTTCCCCAAGGTCAAATATTTTCCTTTTCATGTGCTGTGTACTCTTCTCATCACTCAAGGGGACCTTTGGAGATCTCCAACATTCACTTTCATGCACTTTTCTCCAGTACTTGGTCCTACAAACTCTAGCTGTCTTATTCTACCCAGACTTTCAGCTTTGTGTCCTCAATTCAAGGAGCCTACCGTGCTTCACCTGGTTTCCCTTCCTTGTTCTGAGGGTTAAATGCTATCTCAAGGCAGTAAGCTGGGCAATTAGAGTGTTCATTTGATTTCTTTTCCATCTCTTAGGGATCACTGTCTCTCATCGTTGATGTCTAGTGTCTTAAAAACTATTGTCTTATATATATAGTCTCTTTTCGCCTTTTGGTTGTTTCAAGCCAGAGAATAAATCTAGTCCCTGTTACTTCATTTTGGTTAGAAATAGAAGTCTTAAAACTTACAGGAAATGGATGAAATTTTAAATATCATCTGGTATCTTTCACAAGAAAGCTAAATAAAACAAAACTGTATGTAAAAATAGAGAAAGATGAGACTGAGACGATAAGAGAGCTAACAATGTTTTTAAAAATGCAGAGGAAAAAAATGCCATGGTAACTTTATAAAAATAAACATTTTTTTAAGAACAATATTGGATTACAGGAAAATTGCAATGATAGTACAAGGAAATCCCATATACTCCACACTCAGTTTTGTTCCTCTTATTAACACTTAGGATTATTGGTACATTTGTCATAACTAGTGTAACAGTATTGATATAACATTTTTAACTAAAGCCCAGAAGGTATTTGTATTTTCTTAGGTTTTACCAATTGTCCAATTTATGTTTCAGGATCCCACTCAGGATACCATAATAATTTTAGTTGTCATGTCTCCTTAGGCTCCTCTTGCCTGTGACAATTTCTAAGACTTTTTTAGTTTTGATGACTTTGACAGTTTTAGGACTACTATATGTCAGGAATTTTATGAAATGTACCTCAATTGGAATTTAACTGATTTTTTTCCTTCATGGTTAGACCAAGGTTATACGTTTTGGAGAGGAAGACCACAGTGATAAAGTGCCATTTTCAACCCACCACATCAAAAAAAAAAAAAACAAAAACATACTAACATGATTTATGACTGCTGATACTGACTTCATTCACCTGGCTGAGGTTGTGCTTGTAGACTTCACCACTGCAAATTTCTTCTTTCACCATCCATACTATACTCTTAGGAAGGAAGTTACAATGTAGAGTCCACACTCGAGAAGTAGAGATTTATGCTTTGACAAAGCAGGAAAAAACATCCAGGGGAAAAAAGACAGTCTCTTCAATAAATGGTGCTGGGAAAACTGGACAGCTACCTGCAAAAGAATGAAACTTGACCACTCTCTCACACCATACACAAAGATAAACTCCAAATGGATGAAAGACCTCAATGTGAGATAGGAATCCATCAAAATCCTAGAGGAGAACATAGGCAGCAACCTCTACGACATTGGCCACAGCAAACTTTTTCATGACACATCTCCAAAGGCAAGAGAAACAAAAGATAAAATGAACTTGTGGGACTTCACCAAGATAAAAAGCTTCTGCACAGCCAAAGAAACAGTAAAAAAAACTAAGAGGCAGCCCACGGAATGGGAGAATATATTTGCAAATGATGCTACAGATAAAAGACTGGTATCCAAGATCTACAAAGAACTTCTCAAACTCAATACATGAGAAACAAATAAAGAAATCATAAAATGGGCAGAAGAGATGAACAGACACTTTTCCAATGAAGACATACAAATGGCTAACAGACACATGAAAAAATGTTCAAAATCATTAGCCATCAGGGAAATTCAAATCAAAACCACACTAAGATACCATCTTACACCAGTTAGAATGGCAAAAATTGACAAGGCAAGAAGCAACAATTGTTGGAGAGGATGTGGAGAAAGGGGATCCCTCCTACACTGTTGGTGGGAATGCAAGTTGGTACAGCCACTCTGGAAAACAGTGTGGAAGTCCCTTAAAAAGTTAAAAATTGAGCTACGCTATGACCCAGCCATTGCACTACTGGGTATTTACCCCAAAGATACAGATGTAGTGAAGACAAGGGCCTTATGCACCCCAATGTTCATAGCAGCAGTGTCCACAATAGCTAAATCGTGGAAGGAGCCGAGATGCCCTTCACCAGATGACTGGATTAAGAAGTTGTGGTCCATATATGCAATGGAATATTACTCAGCTATCAAAAGGAACGATTTCTCAACATTTGCTGAAACATGGAAGGCACTGGAGGAGATGATGCTAAGTGAGATAAGTCAACAAAGAAAGACAATTATCATATGGTTTCTCTCATCTATGGAACATAAGAACTAGGAAGATCGGTAGCAGAAGAAAGGGATAAAGAAAGGGGGGTAATCAGAAGGGGGAATGAAGCATGAGAGACTATGGACTCTGAGAAACAAACTGAGGGCTTCAGAGGGGAGGGGGGGTGGGGGAATGGGATAGGCCGGTGATGGGTAGTAAGGAGGGCACGTATTGCATGGTGCACTGGGTGTTATACGCAACTAATGAATCATGGAACTTTACATCAAAAACCAGGGATGTACTGTATGGTGACTAACATAATATAATAAAAAAATATTATAAAAAAAAGAAGTAGAGATTTATGTTCCACCTCCTTGAACGCAGAGTTTCAATATAAATTATTTGGAATTTTTCTGCATCAGTAATTTGTCTGGTCTTCCACATTTATTTACTTACTTATTCAATCATTTATTTAAATCAGTATGGTGTCATAGATATTTCCTTTATACTTGAATTATAATCCATTATTACTTTACTTATTTTTTATTTTGTTGCTCAAATGTTCTACCTTTGGCCATTGGAAACTTTTTAAGTTGGTTCCTTTGACATACTCCCATTATTGCAGACTAACATTTCCTTACTTTCTGGCACTGCAAGTTGTTCCAGACTCATCTTATATGTTTCTTTTCCCAGCCCAAGAACTAAGTATTTCTTCTAGGAACCCTGGTTTCTTTTATTGGAGAAACGTATTAAAGATCAAGATCTGGGCTGTAGGAATGTTTATTGCTACTGGGGTGTCATTGCTTCTAGAACCTCTTAGCTGAGAGAGCAAACTGACCCAAATATATACATATATCTATAAATATTTACACATGTCCCTGTCTGTTTCTGTATTAAGCTAAACATGAGTTTATGTTGATGCCCCTAAATCCTAATTCATTAACACATAGATCATTCTAGCATCTTTTTTCTATCTAAGACATCCATCAGTGATATATTCGGCTTCCACCATATGTCATCCATTTACTTAATTGTTCAATACCAGTATACATGTATAGTGGTATCAGAAGTGTTAACCCATACCCAGAGAGGAACAACTTTATCAATTAGAATACAGTACTTATGTGTAGTTCCTTTTAGTCTTACAGACTCTGATTATTTCCACAGATATGTAGGAAGTACTTAGGTTATTGACTTTCCTCCCATCACGTTCACTGAGATTATTTTATATATTTGTGGTACAATTTGATTTAGTCACATTCTTTGTTCCATCTTGGATCTCCTGATTTCCTGAATTATGACTTTTTAAATGACTTTAGATATGGAGAATAACAGAATCAACATTGCATCAGATGGAATAAATGATAAAAGCTTGAGAAATTTTCTTAGCATTCAGAGGAAAATGCCAAAACATGAAAATGATCAAAAAAGGAAAGCATTATCCAAAATAATTAAGCTCAAAGTAAATCCACATAGCCAAAAAGTTTTGGAAATAAATAATAGTAGAAAGTTTTTCCACAATACACTAAAACATGTTTTTAAGGTTATAATAATTATAATAGTGTGGTAAAGATATACCACTAGACTGAAAGCCCAAGAAAATAAAAATGAGTCCAGAAACCAACCTAAAAATATACTGAAATTTAACATAGATATGAAGGGAGCCGAAATAAGCTTCATCTGATATTCTTTCAGAGTCTAATATCCCATGCTAACCTTTCATTGCACAATTGTATTTTTCAAATGCAACCATTGCTATAATGAGCTCTGTTTTTCAGGGGCTTGTTCATGGGATATGCTGGCCTTGACTGTAGAAAGTCTTAACTCCTCTGTGTAACTGGTCCCCAAAGGGTGTGACCAACCATCCAAGGAGGCTCAACAAACCTGTTTCAGGTTAGAGCAACAGTAATAGGGAAGAGAACTTGGTGCAAATGGCCGTTCAGACAATAGAAATTCACAAGCTTCTAGTGAGAAGAAGTATTTGAGGCAAACTTCAGCTAAAAAGCCTGGCATGGGGTAAGGATGAGATTGTCCCTGGTGAAAGACATCTAGTCTTGGTCAGCAGCATCAAGGCTCTAGCACAACTTGCTGAAGTTCAGCTTACTGAATTTACTGAAGACCTAAGAGGAGTTGGACTACAGATAGGAAACCAAGGCAGGCACCCAGGCGTAAAAATAAATCAACCCAGGCACTGAAAAGTAGGAACAAGGGGGCAAATCTACTTCTGGTCTCTCAGATTAGTACAGAGCCAGGGCCTTACTGAGCTTTTCAGGGGATTAAATTGCCCATTGTAGGAGTGCCTGGGTGGCTCAATCAGTTAAGCATCTACCTTCGGTTCAGGTAATTATCCCAGGGTCCTGGGATCAAGTCCCACATCGGGCTCCCTGTTCAGTGGGGAGTCTGCTTCTCCCTCTGCCTTTCCCCTTGGTTTGTGCACTCTCCCTCTTGCTCTCCCTCTCTCTCTCTCAAGTAAATAAATAAAATCTTTTAAAAAATAAATAAATTGCCCATTGTTGGCAAGGTTGGAGATTGAAGGTATTATGCGTCAGTAATTATGAAATGGATTGAATAAGGAATGGTTGATAAATGAAAGAAGGGGACACATGAAGAGAGAGAAAAAGCTGCCACAGAGTGTATCTTCTGATTTCCTCAACAGGTGTGTTCATAACATAACTTATTTTTACAAAATAGTAATAAACCTCACTCTAAGCTGGATCTGGGTGAGATATTTTGATCAGCTATAGTCTCATGAGGAAAGGGAACATGATTAGAAACTTCCTTTTAAGGAGGTGTTTCTCAAAGTAGGAACTCTGCACCCCAGGTTGATGTGTTCTGCATCATTCCCTCATATCCTTGAAGCTAGTAATGATGTCCATGTGCAAGCTTTTCTTTTTTTTTTTTTTTTGGTAACTACCTCACCATTCTTTTCTTCCACCCCATTCTGGCAGTCAGAAAGGTGTTGAAAAGAGGATGATTGCCAAAGTCAAACTTAAAAGATTCATAATCTAGCCTTTGGCCAGGACTGCTGGTTTTATGTGAGAGCCAAGAATAAACCTAAATCAGACAAATGCCACTTTTTGAAGCCAAGAAATTTTAGAATCATGACCAGACTATTATTCTAGAAAATATAAATTCTCTTCTGCTGTCATGTTTCTGTTGATGCTTCATGTTTCACATTCACATAGTAAGTGTGTGTGTGCACGAGCACATGTGAATGTGCAAAAATAATGCTATATGTAAGATTGAGACTAAATACCCAAACCCATGTCCTACAGTGGTTGCCTCCTTGATTCTTTTTCACAAGTTCCCAGACCAACCCTTCTAAATAGTTATGGTTGCTTCTACATAGCCATCCCTCTCTAGCTCTTCACTTTCAAAGAAGCAGCCTAAAGCTTACTTGTGATGTAAATAACTTTTACTTTTTAAAAGGAAATTAACATTTATATAGAGCATCAACAATGCATTATTTCATTTAACTCTAAAAATCAACGAGGTAGTTATTATTGTTAATTTTATAAATGAAGAAACTTTTAGGAAAATTAATTTGTTTATGATCTCATAACTATTAAGTAGCAGAAACAATATTTAAAAATAAGGGCGTGTGTTCTCAATACCACTGTTTTCCTATAACTTCTTATGTTAGTGATAAAATGCAGAATTCTTTTTGAGTTATGGGGGGGAACAAAATTTACCTTACAAATAATCCAGAAAACACAGGGGTCAATCAAACATAACCTATCTAATTTCAGGACAAATAACTTTCTCCAACACCACTTTGCTTATACGTGCTAAGAGGAAAACAGAAAATAAATAAATAAATAAATAAATAAATAAATAAATAATAAATTTCTTTAACAATGTATTCAGGCGGGGGCACCTGGGTGGCTCAGTCAGTTAAGCTTCTGGCTCTTGATTTTGGCTCAGGTCATGATATTAGGATTGTGAGATCCAGCCCCACGTTGGACTCCACACTCAATGCAGAGTCTGCTTGAGATCCTCTCCCTCTACCCCTCACCCCTCTTGTGTGTTCGTTCTCTCTCTCTTTCTCTCAAATAAATAAATAAAATAAATCTAAAAAAAAAAAACAATGTATTCAGTTAAAATCAAATTCATCCTTGTCCATTTTTAGAACTTGGTGGGGGGCTGGAGGGAAAAAGGAACTAATGTTTCATGAATATGGAATGCTCAGATAGAGGAAAATTAATTAAAATGTTGAATTGTCACACCTATATTTTAGCAACCACAATTTTCAAAAGTACATCAATAGAGAAATGTGACCCTTTAGACATTAACTATCTTAGAAGTAAACAAAATCGAAGAATCAGAATTTTAAAATTTGTGTGTACCTTTAGAAATGATCTTAGCTAATAATTTCCAAACCTATGGAATCCTTAGGATTCTATGGAAATCCAAAACCTTGGGAGGAGTGAGAGGGAAAAAGTAGTGTCAGAGGATATCAGAGAAAATGAGTGGACTCCTAAAGGATATTAAAAAAAAAAAAGTTTAGCTATAAAAGTCTTTTCTCATTAGTAACAGAATTCTAATCTTATTTGAGATGACTAGGTACCCAGGTCCAAAGACTACATTTCCCCGTCTCCCTCATAGAGATGAGGCTCTGGCCAATGAAATGCCAGCAGAAGTATTACATGAGATTTCCAGGAAGACTCCTTGAAAGGTAAGGTTACCCTTTGTCCCCCCTTCCTCTGCTCTGGCCTGGAAAGTGTAGGTGATGGTTGGAATTCCAGCCCTCGACTTGAACTCTGCAGGATCTTGAAGATAGAAGCCATGCATTGAGGATGAAGGAACTCAGAGTGAGGAGCTTCAGTCAGGGATGACAGTATGAAGCCAACCATACTGTATCAGTCCCAGACTGCCTGTCTCCAGACCTATTTTAAGAGTGAAAAAAATAAAATTCTGTCCTGTTCAAGCCAGTATTCATTCCCATGAGTTACAACCAAATGGAGTTCCCAGTGATAAACCACATTTAATGTACAAAGAATCAGATGTCCTAAAAATTGCCTTTGAGGCATCAGTTCTGAAGAAGTTAAACATTTATTCACTGTTCTTTTTGAAATCCCAATTTGAGTAACTTCCTAGCCATCTGGGTGTTCTTAATGAAGAAGTTGTGACTGTGTATAAAACACGTGCTCATAATTCAAAGAGCTTTACAGCAAGAACAGGAAATTTTTATAAGCATTTTTGTGAAATTAAGTCAAGCAATATAAACTTATTCTCAGAAACAAGTAAAATCAGTGCACTATGAAAATAAGAAGCACATAAATTGGTTAATTTAGAGATGATAGTAAAAAATTCTGTAAAAATAAATGTATTTTTATTTTTGGACAAAGTTTTACAAAATCTTTAGAAGGAACAGGTATAAGCTACCCATTAAAATTAGCTATAAACTTAAAAAGCAGTAGGAAAATATACAATGTTGTTAAAGTTAAAAAAGGAAGTACCCAAACAATACATTACTGTGGATATGTCTTTTCACCAAGGATCTTTAAAGAAGTTTTGAATTTGGTTTTGAAGTGGGGATGATGAAAATGAGACTCTATTAAGTATATCTGACCACATGTCATGGTGAAATCTGTTGCCTTGACTCCACACCCCATGTCTATAAATCCCCCTTTATTTGTGAAATATATGAGAACTGCATGTAAAATAGATGAGAAATAAAATCAAAGCTCCCCTTCTCTACATCCTCCCCACCCCAAAAAATAACCCAGCATCATGGCTTTCTGCTTTGTTTTGTTTTTGCTCCAAGAGATTGTTTGAAGGAATATTTATATCTCTACATCAAAATTTCTCAACCTCAGCACTGTTGACATTTGGACCAGATAATTTCTTATTGCGGATGCTATCCTGTGCTTTGTAGGATGTTTAGCAGCATCCTTGGCCTCTACCCACTGATGCCGGTAGCAACATTCCCCACACAATCATGATAATCAAAAATGTTTCCAGACATTGTCAGTGTCTCATGGGGGTGGAGTGATGGGGAGCCATTCTGCTGAGGACCAATTTTAGGCTATGTTTTACTTCCATAAAAGGTTAGAGAATGCCTGATGCTAAGCAAGATGGAAGCAAGAAAAGAATGAGAAAAGATTCCAAGCACTCCTCCAGCCAATTTTGTGAAACCTATTTAGAGGACAGGGACAGCAGATATGACAGGACCACCAGCCAGATGTTCTTCTCATGCAAGAACATGTTTCTCTGCTCAGGCTCTGACAGGTTAGCACTACTTAACTGATGGCCAAGTTGTCCTGGGCATGGTTAAAGCAAGGGAAACCCTCTTCCTGCTGATAACTGGTGTCTTTTTCCCTTTCCTTTGGTGTTGAGGGCACTTTCTGGCAGGGAAGGAAATAAGACCTAGACATCCATTAGTGGAAACACTGCAGTCTTTCTTTTGGCCATGTTGGCTCTGGCTCTAATGAAACTACTTGAAATTAGAGCAAAAGGACCTCAAACTTCTCAAAGAGTCCATTGACTATGCTGGACAGTCAGTAGCTTCCCTTTCCAGGTCTGCTGTGGAATGAATATTTGCTAAAATTACACAGACTCTGATTCAAAATTGAAATTATATATTTACTTACCCCTTCCTCTAGATTCCTAACTGGAATGACCTAAGAATGCAGCATAGGTAAAAATTTATATTGGCATTGGAAACTAGAGAAGCGTAGCATCTAAGTGCCAAAAATGTTAACAGATGTCTGCAAGAAATAAGAAGCTGGATTGAAGGAAGGGCCAACTCATGTGCAAGTCGCCATATGAAGAGGAAAAAGCACACCTGGAGAGTATCTGGAAAGGGTCTTCTGGGTTTCCATGGGCAGTAGGTGGGGAAATTTTGAAGTCTCAAAAGCATCAGTCAATCAAGGATTCCAGAGTGAAGATTTTGCTAAGAGGCTAGCTCCCAGCTTACATTTGACATTGAGGAATGCTAAGTGAAGTAGATGCTGTTATTACTCATCAACCAAATC
>NW_024423453.1:66292355-66308611 GCF_017311325.1 Ursus maritimus
TTTCCCTCTCTCCCTTTCTCCCTGCCCCCGTCTTTTTCTTTCTTCTTTCCTTCTTTCCTCACATATTTTCATTTTTTCTTCTCCCCCTCCTTTTTTTTTTAATACCAGCAGATAGTCATTGATAGCTTGTTGTTTCTAGGCACTGTTATGAGCACTGGAGATATAACAGCATACAGGACAGCCTATTCTCTGCCTTCCAAGATCTTATAACCAGTTTTACTAAATAGAGAACAGAACTATCACCTGAATACATTTTAGTTGCAGGGAAGGGTTAGGATAGAAAACAGAATGGCTGCAAGTCTTCCTCATTTGGGTTGCATCAGATCATAGTGGAACCAAGAAGAGTATTAGAGAAGCAGGGGAGAGAGAAAGTTTTCCTTTCCACTGCCCCTACTCACCCAACTCAAACTGGGAAAAGATGCCTCTATGAAAGAGAAAAGAGTAAGGGTTTGAAAGCATAAGAGGGAGAGCTCCTTGAGTTCCAGAGCAAGAAGTCCCTTACTCCTAGGAGATTCCAGAAAACAGCCAGACCTAGAGAGATAGAGTCTGTGGAGTGTGTCGTAGACAGAGAGGGCATCCCTGGTGAGAGATTATAGGAGCATAGGTGATGGCTGGGTAGACTCACCCAGAATTTAGACACTGCCTTGAGGAAAGGAAAAATGTTCTGAATTAAATGAGCTTAAATTTCTACCAATCTGGTGACATAAGACACTATGTCTTATGTTCAGTTTTAGAAAAATTCACAAAAGTTATACATCCTGCACACCAAATTTGTAAACTCAGATTCATACCACTATATCTAAAGTAAATTAATAAGTCACAAAAAACCTTCCTTTAATCCTACATCTCTTTCTGCTATCATTCTTTCACTTCCCCGTCACAGACAAATTTGTTAAACATGTTCTATACTATTGCAATTTCCTTCCTCCCAACTTGCTCACCCCTTAACCAACTCCAATATGGTTTCTGTTCCTGTTATTCTACCAGCAAAGCATTTACTAAAGTTCTTAGTGACTTTTAGGCTCCTAAATGCAGTGGGTATTTTCCAGCTTATTTCATTTCGTTTTATTTGATCTTTAAACAGCATTTGGCACTGTTTTTGGCTCTCATTTTTGAAACACTTCCTTTCTTTGCTTCCATGACATCACCCTCTCCTGGCTTTCCTACTGGCTCAATCTTCTGTTACATGTGTAGGTTCATCCCCTACTTGACAGTTAAATATTGGCATTTCTCAAGGCTCAGCCCTAGGACCCTCCTCTTTTCACTCTGTCCTCCCTCCCTGTGTGTTCTCATTCATGACCATGACCATGGGTTCATTCAGCCATGGTTATATATCTATATCTATATCTATAAATTATTGAGGTTTTAATATATAAATATACAAATACATAAATATATATATATCATTTATATATAATATAAATATACAAATACATAAATATATAGTATATTTATATATAAAACCTCAATAACTCTTAATTTATATATATATATATATTTTTAAGATCTTATTAATTTATTTAACAGAGACAGCCAGCGAGAGAGGGAACACAAGCAGGGGGAGTGGGAGAGGAAGAAGCAGGCTCCCAGCAGAGGAGCCTGATGTGGGGCTCGATCCCATAACGCCGGGATCATGCCCTGAGCTGAAGGCAGATGCTTAACTACTGCACCACCCAGGCGCCCCTTAATTTATATATTTTGACCAGTCCTATCCTCTATACATTGGATCCTTACATCCAGCCATTTATTTGGACTTTTCTAGAATATCTCAAACTTAACATGTCCAAGATCAAATTCTTGATCTTCCATCCTGTGAACCCTACTCATCTTCTATGGTCCCTTTATTGGTGAATGGCACCTATTTCTCCACCTCATCCGATCAGCATTCTTGCTCTTTGGCTTTGGGTCTTCTGGCCTCTTTGTCTCCAAATGGACCATGACTCAACTCCAAAAGGGTATGCTGTTTTCTGTACCTGAAACCTGCCGCCTTCCCCTCAATGTGGACTCATCTTTCCAAAATCCACTCAGACATTCCTCTGCAGGAAGTCGTTCCTGTCATCTCATTTGACGTCACATCATTAGGCACATCTGCTACCTACTCTTGTAGAACCGTGCCCCTATTGCTTCATGTAATTGCACATTCATCAGTCAGGATCTGACTCCTTCTCTGGTTTATAAACTTCACGAAGGCCGGGGCAGCATCTGTTTCAAATCCCCATTTGACCCTGGTGCCCATATTTTTGGAATGAATAAATGAATTATCAATAAAAAGAGAGAATTGCTTTCCCAAACTGAGTTGTTTGCCTTTCCTTTTTCTTTGTAGTGTTTTCATATGTGGACTTTTTTATTTTTATGAAATCTAATGTATCCATCTTTCCTACTTTAAGGCCATTTTTAGAATGGCCTTTGACACCCCCAAGATTACATAAATATTCACCAAAATTTTCTTCCAGTACTTTTATGGTTTCATTTGCAAGATTTAATTCTTAAATCCATCTGGAATTTATTTCTGAAAGAAACGAAATAGTGCCAGCTATTTTGTTTCAGAGCCAGTTCCCCCTAAATTGAAAACTTCAGCTATATCCAGTAGTGTGATGTCATTAAAGATAATAGGATTTGGAATCAGAAGTCCTGGATTTAAGTTCAGTTCCACCACTTGCTCACAGTGAAAATTTTAGCAAGTCATTTAATCTCTTTGCAACTTATCAGAAACCTTTATAGCAAGAAGACTCAGGGAAGGGACAGTTCAGGAATCCTCATGAACAAAATGTCCATTGAAGAGGCAAGAGAGAGTGGAAGAGTAGCATATTGGTTCAGAGTGTGGGCTTGAGTCAGACTATCCGAGTGTCAACCATTTTATCATCTGCAAAATGGCATAAAAGCTATAATTGTATGTCTTATCGAGAAGCTTAAATAAATTAGTGAATGTAAAGCACGTAGACTGGTGTCTGGATCATGGTGACAATAAGCAATAAGCAATGGTTCTCGTAGAAAAGGATGTCACTGTTTCAGTGAGAATAATGGACACGGGGTCCTGTCTGTGTTCTTTTGAAGGGACTAGGAAAAGACGTCCTTAAGGCATACCACACAATGAACTAACAGGAACGTAAAGAAAAGGAAGTAGAGACATGTGTTTCCTGGCAATATGACCGAAGTGATTCTCTCCCACCTCTAATTTCCTTTTGTTCTTGCAGATCTGTTGTCTATGGTCCTGTCTTAACATGAACAGAGTATCCCTAATGTTTTGCAATTATAAGGAAGTAAACTTATTAAATTCGGTAAATTACTGCCTCAAAGTTTGTAAAAAGAAAAAAACTCATTCCTTTGATATCAACAGGTTTTAATAATGTAACTGGATATGAATATCTCTCAAAAAGAAGTAATAAATATGTCACATAGTATAAATAAGAAAGTGGGTGGAAAAGAGTTACTTCATAAGCCCACGGATAATGAACCTCTTTATTACCATTTGATTCCCTAAAATGCACAAGGAACTGGGGAGGTGGTATGTTTGAACTACGTAGTATCACAGAATAATGAATACTGAGTCACCACTGTGACCTGCCTTTTCTTGTCTGAGTATTTCTCTGCGTTGCAGACCTTGATGTGGCCTAGCCTCACATCACAATAGGCAGGGTCAGGGCACGATCTGTGGTGTCCACAGACTGATTGAAATGATTAATGGAAGTGTATATCTCTTTCATTGAGTTCAACCTACAGGATTTATTACCTGCACTGAATTTAACACTACAACTTATTTGGGATTGCTTATCATTTTACAGTTTGTCACATAACTATATAGCATCAGTCACTCGACTACGGATAAAATAAATCCATTTTATTGGTTTTGTTTGAGGTTTTGTTTTGTTTGTTTTGTTTTTGCTTTCATGCTGGAAGAAAAACGTGTGTTTTATTTTCTGATACTTTTTACTTTTATAGCAGAAAACATCTTCAACTGACAAATATGGATGCTTATTTGACATCGATGATTGTAAATACAGTTTGGTAATTTTAAGTTTATTAACTACAAGACAAGTTTATGAACAGAATTCCCATTAGCAATTCCCTATAATGTCTTGAATCAGGGAAGCACAATTATTGGAAACTTGAAAATAGAATGACTTTTTCCCCACATTTACCTCTCCCCCTCCTCCACCACTGGTTCAGTGAATGGATTGTCGATGGGAGCGGGACACAGGCATGATTTGGGTGTATTCTCTACTACCTTGTTAAAAAAACAACCCAGGTTCCCTTTTCTCTAGCTCCTTTCATGTTCAGTGACTAGCCCTCCATACCCATAGATCTCCTGGGTTGTGCAGACCTGGCTCCCACTGCACAGACTGCACCAGCCAGATCTCTGATCCTCTGTTCCAGCCTCTGGGTGGATAATTCAACTCTGTGCTCTGCCCTTTGGTGGGGGCCAATTACATTAAAATCAGAGGCAGGAGTAAAATGCCCCATTTGCTCTCAGGTTGAAGTCCTATCTTTCAGTCTAGGATTGGCAACAGCAAAACTGATGCTTTGACACCCCTCCTATCCCCCACAAACACCCAACCATTTGCCATGTTGTGTTTCTTCTCTACATATTACCAACCATAGAGAGAAAGTCATCGTTAACTGGGACTCACTCTCATGACATAATATGATCAGAGTTTGCTCGATCCCAGGCACCAGGCAGAATCCTTGTTATTGTCAGCAGCAGTGAAATGCCAGTTCACTATATGAGCTGTCATTTTAGTGGAAAAAAAAAAACCTAATGCAATCAATTTGTTTTTGTATCTTGATGTTAATTATCTGAAACAGCAGAAAATCAAATCTTATTCTAATTTCTACTCGAAACTGAGACAAGAATCAGATCCCGTACAAGGAACGTTTACCCAAAACAAGAGGAACGAGAGCAAAATCATGAATTTACTTCCACTGGGAGGTAAAGCAACAACAGAACATTCCTTTTTCTTTTGTAATTGTTCTCTCTTGAGTTTTCTTTCTCGGTTTTCTGAGGGGGAAAAAAAAGTTCTTAGATGGGATATTAGTGCTTTTTAATTTCAAATAAGAAATGAGTCATTCCTTTTTAGAAAACAGCTCCAGGCCATGCACTATGCCATTTCAGAATTTTGGATGGCTCTGCTGCCGTCTTCAGGCGACTGTCAACCCACTGGTAAAGGATTAGTGTCTTACCCAATGTCGCACCCTGTACGTTGCCACGTGCGTGGCACAAACATACTCAACAGACCTAGGTCAGCACTGGCAGGATTTATTATTTTTACTATTTACTTGAGGGCACTGTTCATTTCATTAGGAGCAGAAACTATTTACATTTTGTCTGTTCTATTAGTTTTCAAGGGTTGCCATAACATATCACCACAAACATGGTGGCTTAAAACAACCAAAATTTATTCTGTCACATTTCTTGAGGCCAGTTGTCCAAAATCAGGGTGCCCAGAAGGCCATGCTCCCTCTGACAGCTCTAGGGAAGGATCCTTCCTTGCACCCTGCAACTTCCAGTGGCTCCAGGCATGCCTTGGTTTATGGCCCCCAAATTCCAGTTACTGCTCTGTCTTCACATGGCCTTTTCCTCTGTGTGTCCTTCCTTCCTTCCTTCCTTGCTTCCTTCCTTCCTCCCTTCCTTCTTTCCTTCCTTCCCCTTTCTTTCTTTTTCTTTCTTTCCTTCTTTCTTTTTTCTTCTCTTTTCTTTCTTTCTTTCTTTCTTTCTTTCTTTCTTTCTTTCTTTCTTCCTTTCTTCCTTTCTTCCTTTCTTCCTTTCTCTTGTTTTATAAAGTTACCTGTCATTGGATTTACGGTCCACCTTTAGCCATGCTGATGTAGCAAAAAAAAAGGGGGGGGAGTTACTGATACAATAAAGAAAATGAAACCTTTAATGAATGTACAGAAACCTGCAAAAGACAGAGAAATTGCTCATAAATAAGAATTTCTGAAAAGGGGAGTGGAGAAAAAGACAGCAAATAGCAGCGAGTTTTGGGGCCAAGAGAGAGTTCATTCATAAGGTCTTGCAGCTACTAGCCATTTTCTTTCTGAAACCCCAAGCCCCCAAACCCCACTGGTTTCAATAAGTGTTCGTTAAATGTCTTATGAAACTAAATTAAGACAACCTCATCCATTGTCCTCCCCAGGCAAAACCACCATGCTGTTTCAGCTCAAAACTCGCCTTCCCATGCATATTGTACTGACTGACCTCGTGCTGAATTCATGACTGCCAATAATAAACCGACGCAGAACACTGATCAGCAATCCTACCTCATTTTCTTAGTAAGTATACTTTCCACCCTCTAGGACAAGTATTACATACCTTCTCCTCTGTCTGCAAGAATCCCTTCCCCAACACTCCTAGTTGACGATCTTGCTTTTCACTTTATCAATAAAAGTGGAACAGTCTTTCCATTCTCAAAGGTATAACCAACTATGTCCATAATCTCATCTCCCTTCTTGTTACAAACGTACCACCTCAGGACACCTGGGTAGCTCAGTCAGTTAAGCTTCTGCCTTCAGCTCAGGTCGTGATCCCGAGGTCCTGGGATCAAGTCCCACATTGGGCTCCTTGCATTGGGAAGCCTGCCTGCCACTCCCCCTGCTTGTGTGCTCTCTCTGTCTCTGACAAATGAATAAATAAAATCTTTAAAAAAAAAAGTACCACCTCTTATCTTACCAGACACTACTCCTTTTGGATAGCTTCTCATAACACTCTCTGAAGGACCTCACTCTTGCAATTAGTCTTTCTTTCAATCAGGTCTCCCTCCGTGGATCATTCCTACCTCCAGGGATCAATCCTACTAGTATCCAAGTATATTCTAGTAGCTGCAGTACCCTATGAATAAACTCTCTCTTGGCCCCAGAGCCTCTCGCTATTTGCTATCTTTTTCTTCACTCCTCTTTTCAGAAATTCTTATTTATGAGCAATTTCCCTGTCTTTTGCAGGTTTCTGCACATTCGTTAAAGGTTTCATTTTCTTTATTGTATCAGTAACTTCCCATTTTTGCTACATCTAATTTATGCAGAGATAAAATCCTACAGTCAGTTTAACCTAGCACAGTTTTCCACTTGGGGGACCTGATGAAAATACTTGGTGGACTGCTAAATTATGCATATATCCATTTCAGCAACAGCATTGAAATTTTCCTCTGTAGTATAAAATCTACATATCATACAGAATGGTCACTGGGTTCTAAAGTCTGTCAGAGTGGTGAATGATGATCTTAAAAATTGGCAGGACCTTTGTTTCCTGTCGAAGTGATTGAAGCATGACCTTTTGAACAAATTAGATTGTTAAATTATTTCTTTGGAGTAAGAGGGTCTAAATATATCTCTAATGATGCACATTTATGTGGCCCTTTATAGTTTTCAAGGAAATTTCATATCCATTACTTTATTTGATCCTTACAATAGCCCTGTAAGATACTGGTGTTTATCTAATTTTCACATGCAGGAAAAATGAGGCTCCCAGAGTCTGTATGACTCACCCAACACCTCTACCTAGTGATCAACTTAAACCCATGGCCATTACCCCAGTGGCTCAACCTTGAGTGCACAGTAGAATCACCGGGGGAGCTTTCAAAAATCTCAGCACACAGCCTGCATTCAGCACTAATCAAATCCAGATCTCATGGGGTGAGATCAAGGCATTATTATCTTCAAAAACTCTCCAGGTAATTTTAGCATAAGACTAAGTTTGAGAACCAGTGCTTTAGCCCCTCATTTCTGCAGCACTACTGTCTCTTCAATTCAACTCCCTCTTGCTGTCATCTTTAAGAAGGACTCTTTTAAACTGCAGTTTAAAGGGGAAGATCACTTTCTTGGGATCAAGTTTCTTGCAACACTGATATCAACCTTTTATAAGGGAAAAATATAAAGGAACACTATCAGTCACTTTAGATATATAATTTTCTCCCTAGTCTCTGATGGATGTGTCTACATCTGGATTGATTGGAAGATAAAATATGTCAAAAAGGAGGGTAGTATGATTCGTGGGAAGTATCAGAACATTTGGATCTGACTTACAGGTTTGCACACATCATATGGATATTCAAGTTTAAATTTAGGGATATCATCATCTTCTTGCCATTTCTTTCTTTTTTTTTAAGATTTTATTTACTTATGAGAGAGAGAGAGCAGGAGTGGGGGGGAGGAGGAGAGGGAGAAGCAGACTCCCCACTGAGCACAGAGAATGACATGGGGCTTAATCCCAAGACCCCGATTTCATGACCCAAGCTGAGGGCAGGTGCTTAATCAACTAAGCTACCCAGGTACCCCTCTTCTTACCATTCCTAAAGGAATTATAAATGTGGCTCTGATAATATGGCTTATCTGTTTCTCTTTAATAACTGGGGATAACCTGGGAATGAGCTTAAGTATCTTAACACTTGTCCTAGAAAAGTACCCTACATATGTAAAGTCTGAGAACTGTTGATTGTAAAATTATATTTACATTTCTCCCCTCTGATTTGCAAAGTGGCAATTATTCTGCTGTGACAATGAAATGGCTCTGTTCCTAAGCATGCACTGGGGAGAAGCAATGTTGGTCAAATGGTAACTGGCAGCACACTACAGTTTTTCAATTATTAAGAGACCATTTCCCTTGCAAAGTTAGGCTCTGCATAAAAGGTAAATAAAAGAGACATATCCCCTGAGTACAAGTATATTTCAAGACTCATCTCAATATTATTGAAAGAATAAAAATACTGAATTAAAAATGATGATCCTTACGTCGGTTCTCAAGAATATCAGGTTACATGGTTACATTACATTCTGAAACCATTTCCTCAGTTTAGCATATGTAAAAATGGGGATACACTTCTGAAATTCCTGTAAAGCCTGGAGAATTTGCTTCTTAATATTTTCAGCACACCAAAAGCAGAATGAAATCAAATTTTTGTTGTTACTGAATTAGTTTCCATTACTATAGTTCAAGTGAAATACTTTTAGTTATGATTGTTTAGGCGACTGGTTATAAGGAAGCCCTTGGAGACTAATGCTTTGACTGGTTGTTTGTCTCTCAGTGTTACACTAACCAAATGGACAACTTTATCTGGAAGGCCATTTTCACCAGATGAATGCCCAGGTCCAGAGCGTGGCTTCCTGTTGTTACTGCGTGAAGTCCAAATTCTTCACTCTAGTTTCCAAGGCACCATATCCCGGCAGCTTATTTCTTCCTGTTTCCCAGCATGCATTCTGTTCCCGTCAGGCTGCTTTCTTTGTGTCACCCACCTACTTCCTCATGCTAATCCCAGACCTGTGTCTTTGTTCATGCTGCTTTCTCAACTAGATTACCTTCTCTCTTCCAGCTGCTCTGGACCTCACCAGTTCCCTCACCTTTCATTATCTACTCAAAGTACAACAATGGCAGCATGTTCTCCTGGTCCTTGTGCATTAAGAATTTTCTAGTACATAGAGGGCCCTTGCTCTGATGTACCAAGAAGAATGCATACAGATGCCCCACACTGAGAGGTCAAAGCCCACAGTGCATACAACTGACACTGTGTTTCCTGTGTAAGGGCAGGCTCCAGGGGAACGAGAGACAATACAGCTTGTGTCCAGGAAATGTTACAGTTCCCATCTCAAAATGGAAGAAGATTTTATGGGTTTTTTGGTGTATTTTTTTTTTTACAAATTTATTTATTTATTTTGGAGAGATACAGAGCAAGAGCTGGAGGAACAGAAGGAGAGGAAGAGAGAATCCCAAGCAGACTAGGCGCTGAGCATAAAGCCAGACACGGGTATTGATCTCACGACCCTGAGATCATGACCTGAGCTGAAACCAAGTGTCGGGGAAGGAGTTAAGATGGCGGAGGAGTAGGGGACCCCTTTTGCAGCCGGTCCCCTGAGTCGAGTTGGATAGGTACCAGACCAGCCTGCCCATCCACGGAATCAGCCTGAGATGCAGGAAGATACATCTGGATCTCTACAAATGAACGTCTCCAGCGCTGAGTATTGAGGTACGAAGCGGGGAGCCGTGAAACTGCGCACAGATATCGGAAGATAAACGGAAGGGGGAGGGAGCCGCTGCGTTCAGGCGCCGGGAAGCGGTAACCACCTGCACGGGGGAGCTGGCAGACTTGCGGACCGGCACCCGTGAAAGAGCAGACTGAAACCGTGAGCCGGGGAATGCGCACGACCAGACTGAGGGCCAGAGCTTCAGAGCATGCAGGGGCGGCTGGCGGCTGGCAGCTGGCGGTATTAGAAACGCAAAGGACAGAGACTCAATGGCCCTGGAAGTGAGGGCTGGGACGCCGGGTGTGGGGCGCACATCCTGGGATGCTGCAGGGTTGAGCAGCACCAACAGTAACGGAGTTAAAGTGGCCAGAACATCAGTGGAGAACGGCCCGCAATCCCTCTGTTCTGAGACAGAGGCTGAGATTCGGCCACTGCTGCTCTGACTCTCAGAAGAGGCACAGCAAACCACCAGGGAAAGAGCCAGAGAACATAAGCCTGGAAATACCGGCTCACAGTGTGCCCATCCCCATCCCCCCTTGCAGGGGACACGGAGACTCTACCCAAACAGGGTTGCCTGGGTATCGGTGCAGCAGGCCCCTCCCCAGAAGGCAGGCTGAAAAATCAAGAAGCCCACATCCCAGGGCATCTGGGTGGTGCAGTCGTTAAGCGTCTGCCTTCGGCTCAGGGCGTGATCCCGGCATTCCGGGATTGAGTCCCGCATCAGGCTTCTCCGCTGGGAGCCTGCTTCTTCCTCTCCCACTCCCCTGCTTGTGTTCCCTCTCTCGCTGGCTGTCTCTCTGTCACATAAATAAATAAAATCTTTAAAAAAAAAAAAAAGAAGAAGCCCACATCCCTAAGATCCCTATAAAACAAGGGTGCATGGCCTGGGTCCTGGTAAATAATTTGGGCTCTGGACAACCCCACAACCTCTCCTCATCAGAATGACAAGAAGGAGAAATTCCCCCAGTAAAGAAAAGACAATGAGTCTGTGGCCTCTGCCACAGAACTAATGGATATGGATATAACCAAATTATCAGAAATGGAATTCAGAGCAACAATGGTCAAGATGATGTGTAGACTTGAAAAAAGTATTAACAAAAATGTTAATGAGAATATAGAATCTCTAAGGGCAGAAATGAGAGTGAATCTGGAAGAAATTAAAAATTCTATGAGCCAAATGCAGTCAAAACTAGAGGCTCTGATGACCAGGGTAAATGAGGCAGAGAACGTATCAGTGAAAAGGAGGATGGGTTAGTAGAAGAAAAAGCCAAAATAGAATCTGGACTCAAAAAAATCCACACTCAGGAATGTAGGTTACAGAAGATTATTGACTCAATGAAACGTTCCAATGTCAGAATCATCGGCATCCCCAAGGGGGTGGAGAAAAACAGAGGTCTAGAAGAGATATTTGAACAAATTGTAGCTGAAAACTTCCCTAATCTAGCAAGCAAAACAAACATTCGTGTCCAAGAGGCAGAGAGGATCCCTCCCAAGCTCAACCATGACAAACCTACGCCACGTCACGTCATAGTGCAATTCGCAAATATTAGATCCAAGGATACAGTATTGAAAGAGGCCAGGGCAAAAAAATTTCTCATGTTCCAAGGCAAAGAATTACGTCAGATCTGTCTACACAGACCTGGAATGAGAGAAAGGGTTGGCGGGAGGCATTTTTAAAGTTCTTTCAGAGAAAAACATGCAGCCAAGGATCTTCTATCCAGCAAAGCTGTCATTCAGAATGGATGGAGAAATAAAGACCTTCCAGAATTGCCAGTCATTGACCAATTTTGTAACCATGAAACCAGCCCTACAGGAGATATTAAAGGGGGTTCTATAAAAGTAAAAAGGCCCCAAAAGTGATACAAAACAGAAAGTCACAATCTATAGGAACAAAGACTTTACTGGCAACATGGCATCATTAAAATCATATCTCTCAATAATTAATCTCAATGTAAATGGCCTAAATGCTCCCATAAACGCCACAGGGTTGCAGATTGAATAAAAAGACATGACCCATCCATTTGCTGTCTACAAGAGACTCATTCTGAACCTAAAGATACATTCAGACTGAAAGTAAAGGGATGTATTACCATCTTTCACACCAATGGACCTCAAAAGAAAGCTGGGGTAACAATTCTCATATCAGACAGATTGGATTTTAAACTAAAGACTATAGTTAGAGACACAGAAGGGCACTATATTATTCTTAAAAGGATGTATCCAACAAGTGGATATGGCAATTATAAATATATATGCCCCCAACAGGGGAGCAGCAAGATCACAAGCCAACTCTTAACCACAATAATATAGATAAAAATACACATAGTAAGGGAGACACTCATACACCACTATCAGCAATAGACGGATCACCTAAGCAAGAAATCAGCAAAGAAACAAGAGCTTTGAATGCCATACTCGATGAGTTGGACCTCATAGATATATATAGAACACTACACCCCAGAACTAAAGAATACTCATTCTATTCTAATGCCATGGAACATTCTCAAGAATAGATCATGTTCTGGGACACAAAACAGGTCTCAACCAATACCCAAAAATTGTAATTATCCCCTGCATATTCTCAGACCACAACGCTCTGAAATTGGAACTCAACCACAAGGAAAAATTTGGAAGAAACTCAAACACTTGGAGACTAAGAACCATCCAGCTCAGGAATGATTCAATAAACCAGGAAATCAAAAATCAAATTAAACAATTTATGGAGACCAATGAGAATGAAAATACAACAGTCCAAAACCTATGGGATACTGCAAAGGCAGTCCTAAGGGGGAAATACATAGCCATCCAAGCCTCACTCAAAAGAATAGAAAAATCTAAAATGCAGTTTTTATATTCTCACCTCAAGAAGCTGGAACAGCAACAGAGGGACAGGCCTAATCCACACACAAGGAAGCAGTTGACCAAAATTAAAGCTGAAATCAATCAAGCAGAAACCAGAAGTACAGTAGAGCAGATCAACAGGACTAGAAGCTGGTTCTTGGAGAGAATCAATAAAATTGACAGACCACTGGCAAGACTTATCCAAAAGAAAAGAGAAAGGACCCAGATTATTAAAATTATGAATGAAAAAGGAGAGGTCACGACGAACACCATTGAAATTGGAAGGATTATTAGAAATTTTTATCAACAGCTATATGCCAATAAACTAAGCAATCTGGAAGAGATGGAATCCTTCCTGGAAACCTATAAACTACCAAGATTGAAACCGGAAGAAATTGATTCCTTAAACAGGCCAATTAATTATGAAGAAATTGAGTCAGTGATAAACAACCTTCCAAATAACAAAACTCCAGGCCCGGACGGTTTTCCTGGGGAATTCTACCAAACATTCAAAGAAGAAATAATACCTATTCTCCTAAAGCTATTTCAAAAAATAGAAACAGAAGGAAAGCTACCAAACTCATTCAAAAGCATTTGACAAAATACAGCATCCTTTCCTGATTAAAACCCTTCAGAGTGTAGGGATAGAGGGTACATTCCTCAATCTCATAAAAACCATCTATGAAAAGCCTACAGCAAAGATCATTCTCAATGGGGAAAAGCTAGAAGCCTCAGGATACAGTATTGAAAGAGGCCAGGGCAAAAAAATTTCTCATGTTCCAAGGCAAAGAATTACGTCAGATCTGTCTACACAGACCTGGAATGAGAGAAAGGGTTGGCGGGAGGCATTTTTAAAGTTCTTTCAGAGAAAAACATGCAGCCAAGGATCTTCTATCCAGCAAAGCTGTCATTCAGCACTAACCAATTTTGTAACCACGAAACCAGCCCTACAGGAGATATTACGGGGGGTTCTATAAAAGTAAAAAGGCCCCAAGAGTGATACAGAACAGAAAGTCACAGCCAATACAAACAAAGACTTTACTGGCAACATGGCAACATTAAAATCATATCTCTCAGTAATCAGTCTTAATGTAAATGGTTTGAACCATCCCATAAAACGCCACAGGGTTGCAGATTGGATAAAAAGAAATGACCCATCCATTTGCTGTCTACAAGAGACTCATTTCGAACCCAAAGATGCATTCAGACTGAGAGTAAGGGGATGGAGTACCATCTTTCACGCAAATGGACCTCAAAAGAAAGCTGGGGTAGCAATTCTCATATCAGATAAATTGGATTTTAAACTACAGACTATAGTTAGAGATGCAGAAGGGCACTATATTATTCTTAAGGGAAGTATTCAACAAGTGGATATGACAATTATAAATATATATGCCCCCAACAGGGGAGCAGCAAGATACACAAGCCAACTCTTAACCAGAATAAAGAGACATATAAATAAAAATACATTAATAGTAGGGGACCTCAACACTCCACTCTCAGAAATAGACAGAACACCCTGGCAAAAACTAAGCAAAGAATCAAAGGCTTTGAATGCCATACTCGACGAGTTGGACCTCATAGATATATATAGAACACTACACCCCAGAACCAAAGAATACTCATTCTATTCTAATGCCCATGGAACATTCTCAAGAATAGACCATGTTCTGGGACACAAAACAGGTCTCAACCGATACCAAAAGATTGAAATTATCCCCTGCATATTCTCAGACCACAACGCTCTGAAATTGGAACTCAACCACAAGGAAAAATTTGGAAGAAACTCAAACACTTGGAGACTAAGAACCATCCTGCTCAGGAATGACTCGATAAACCAGGAAATCAAAAATCAAATTAAACAATTTATGGAGACCAATGAGAATGAAAATACAACAGTCCAAAACCTATGGGATACTGCAAAGGCAGTCCTAAGGGGGAAATACATAGCCATCCAAGCCTCACTCAAAAGAATAGAAAAATCTAAAATGCAGTTTTTATATTCTCACCTCAAGAAGCTGGAACAGCAACAGAGGGACAGGCCTAATCCACGCACGAGGAAGCAGTTGACCAAAATTAGAGCTGAAATCAATCAAGCAGAAACCAGAAGTACAGTAGAGCAGATCAACAGGACTAGAAGCTGGTTCTTTGAGAGAATCAATAAAATTGACAGACCACTGGCAAGACTTATCCAAAAGAAAAGAGAAAGGACCCAGATTATTAAAATTATGAATGAAAAAGGAGAGGTCACGACGAACACCATTGAAATTGGAAGGATTATTAGAAATTTTTATCAACAGCTATATGCCAATAAACTAAGCAATCTGGAAGAGATGGAATCCTTCCTGGAAACCTATAAACTACCAAGATTGAAACCGGAAGAAATTGATTCCTTAAACAGGCCAATTAATTATGAAGAAATTGAGTCAGTGATAAACAACCTTCCAAATAACAAAACTCCAGGCCCGGACGGTTTTCCTGGGGAATTCTACCAAACATTCAAAGAAGAAATAATACCTATTCTCCTAAAGCTATTTCAAAAAATAGAAACAGAAGGAAAGCTACCAAACTCATTCTATGAGGCCAATATTACCTTGATCCCCAAACCAGGCAAAGACCCCCTCAAAAAGGAGAATTACAGACCGATTTCCCTAATGAATATGGACGCCAAAATCCTCAACAAGATACTTGCTAATAGAATCCAACAGTTCATTAAAAGGATTATCCACCACGATCAAGTGGGATTCATACCTGGGATGCAAGCGTGGTTCAATATTCGCAAATCAATCAGCGTGATACATCATATCAACAAGAAAAGACTCAGGAACCATATGATCCTCTCAATCGATGCCGAAAAAGCATTTGACAAAATACAGCATCCTTTCCTGATTAAAACCCTTCAGAGTGTAGGAATAGAAGGTACATTTCTCAATCTCATAAAAGCCATCTATGAAAAGCCTACTGCAAATATTATTCTCAATGGGGAAAAGCTGGAAGCCTTTCCCTTAAGATCAGGAACACGACAAGGATGCCCACTCTCGCCACTATTATTCAACATAGTACTAGAAGTCCTTGCAACAGCAATCAGACAACAAAAAGGGATAAAAGGTATCCAAATCGGCAAAGAAGAAGTCAAACTGTCTCTCTTCGCAGATGACATGATACTCTATATGGAAAACCCAAAAGAAGCCACTCCCAAACTATTAGAAGTTATAGAGCAATTCAGTAACGTGGCGGGATACAAAATCAATGCTCAGAAATCAGTTGCATTTCTATACACGAATAATGAGACTGAAGAAGAGAAATTAGGGAATCCATCCCATTTACAATAGCACCAAAAACCATACGTTACCTTGGAATTAACTTAACCAGAGACGTAAAGGATCTATATTCTAGAAACTACAAATCACTCTTGAAAGACATTGAAGAAGACACAAAAAGATGGAAAATATTCCATGCTCATGGATCGG
>NW_024423453.1:66308822-66340167 GCF_017311325.1 Ursus maritimus
GTGGAAAAAAGACAGTCTCTTCAATAAATGGTGCTGGGAAAATTGGACAGCTACATGCAAAAGAATGAAACTTGACCACTCTCTCACACCATACACAAAGATAAACTCCAAATGGACGAAGGACCTCGATGTGAGACAGGAATCCATCAAAATACTAGAGGAGAACATAGGCAGCAACCTCTATGACATCGGCCAAAGCAACCTTTTTCATGACACATCTCCAAAGGCAAGAGAAACAAAAGATAAAATGAATTTATGGGACTTCATCAAGATTAAAAGTTTCTGCACAGCCAAGGAAACAGTCAGAAAAACTAAGAGGCAGCCCACGGAATGGGAGAATATATTTGCAAATGACACTACAGATAAAGGACTGATATCCAAGATCTACAAAGAACTTCTCAAACTCAATACACGAGAAACAAATAAACAAATCAAAAAATGGACAGAAGATATGAACAGACACTTTTCCAATGAAGACATACAAATGGCTAACAGACACATGAAAAAATGTTCAAAATCATTAGCCATCAAGGAAATTCAAATCAAAACCACACTGAGATACCACCTTACGCCAGTTAGAATGGCAAAAATAGACAAGGCAAGAAACAACAATTGTTGGAGAGGATGTGGAGAAAGGGGATCCCTCCTACATTGTTGGTGGGAATGCAAGTTGGTACAGCCACTCTGGAAAACAGTGTGGAGGTCCCTTAAAAAGTTAAAAATTGAGCTACCCTATGACCCAGCCATTGCACTACTGGGTATTTACCCCAAAGATACAGATGTAGTGAAGAGAAGGGCCATATGCACCCCAATGTTCATAGCAGCATTGTCCATAATAGCTAAAATGTGGAAGGAACCGAGATGCCCTTCAACAAATGACTGGATTAAGAAGTTGTGGTCCATATATACAATGGAATATTACTCAGCTGTCAGAAGGAATGAGTTCTCAACATTTGCTGCAACATGGATGGCACTGGAGGAGATAATGCTAAGTGAAATAAGTCAAGCAGAGAAAGACAATTATCATATGATTTCTCTCATCTATGGAACATAAGAACTAGGAAGATTGGTAGGGGAAGAAAGGGATAAAGAAAGGGGGGTAATCAGAAGGGGGAATGAAGCATGAGAGACTATGGACTCTGAGAAACAAACTGAGGGCTTCAGAGGGGATGGGGGTCGGGGAATGGGATGGACTGGTGATGGGTAGTGAGGAGGGCACTTGTTGCATGGTGCACTGGGTGTTATACGCAACTAATGAAGCATTGAGCTTTACATCGGAAACCAGGGATGTACTGTATGGTGACTAACATAACATAATAAAAAACATTAAAATAAAAAATAAATAAATAAAAATAAGGGGAATTCTTTGGTAAAGAAAAAAGAAAAAGAAAAAAAAGAAACCAAGAGTCAGACACCCAACTGACTGCATCAACCAGGAGTCCCTCCAAATGGAAGGAGTCCTTTAAGCAGATTTTTAAATGTTGGTGTCATCAGCTGACCTTTGGATGTCCCTGTTTGGTCATCAGAAAATATGTTAGATTTAACACTCCTTGAGGAATAATCCATCGCTAAAATTCTGTGACTGATTATCTTTTTACTCACAGATGGGCTTTTGTCCATTGATTTAACACCATGTTGACATTATTAAATTTAATTAAACAAACAGGTTGGTCCACAGTTTCCTTCTCTTCTCACTGTGCACTTCCCTATATATAAATGGCATGTCAATATCTCAACTGAGATGTGAATTATGGCCTATTGTGGACTATTAACAAATAGTCCAGGCTATTCCCATCTCAATCCATACTCTTTATGTGGTTCAGTAATTCACCAGTGTGTGAGGAACCACTGCTGTTTGGCCCTGCTTTCTTTCCAAATCTGAGGTGACACTGAGGAGATTGAGCCTTCTACACCTGCTCATACAGCAACCTGTCAAAACTACCATGTTTCTGCAAGGGAGGGAGGATCACAGGCTCCACCCCCACTGTGAAATCTAATCAAGGATAATCTATGCCCAAATTGACCTGGTTTCTCAAGGGTACAGCTCTTAGATTCTTAAGAACTGAGTTTGTCCCTGTTTCCAGCCCACTTTGCCTTACTCTCTGTCCTCCAGGAATGAGTTGCAATAGATAGGTTAGAGGCTCTCAGCTCTAGTTGAATATTAGAATCACTTCAGGAGGTTTTGGTTGTTTGTTTTGTAGCAACTTTATTGAGATATAATTTGTATAGTATATAATTCATTCATTTAAAGATTAGAATTCAGTGGCCTGTAGTATATTCACAGAGCCATGTAATCAGCACCACATTTTTAGAATATTTTCATCATTTCAAAAAGAAACTCCATACCCTTTAGCCATCACTCCTCTGATCCCACCCCGGTGCCCCCATCCTCCTCAGCCCTAAGCAACCACAAATCCACTCTCTGTATCTATAGATTTGCCTCTTTGGGATATTTGATATAAATGGAACCATATATTATGTCGTCTTTTCTGACAACCTTCTTTCCGTCAGCATGTTTTCAAGTTTCATCCGTGTTACATATATTGGTACTTCAGTCCTTTTCATAACCAAATAATATTCCATTGTGTGGATATGCCACATCATGTCTATCTATCTGTCAGCTGATGGGCATTTGGGTTGTTTCCACCTTTTAGCTATTACAGGTTATGCTGCTACAAACATTCGTATACGAGCTTTTATGTGAACATAAGTTGTTAATTCTCTTTCTTATATATCAAGAGTAGAATTGCTGGGTCAAATAGTAACTCTATGTTTACCCTTTTGAGAAATTTCCAGACTGTCTTCCACAGTGACTACACAATTGTACGTCTCTACCAGCAGTATATAAGAACTCTGATTTTCCCACATCCTCACCAATGTCTGTTGTTGTCTGACTTTTTGAATCTAACTGTCCTGTTGGGTATGAAGTTTTCCATTTTGATTTTGATTTGCTACTTGATGGCTAATGATGTTGAGCACCTTTTCACGTGCTTGTGATTGTTTACTTATCTTCTTTGGAGAAATGCCTATTCAGGCCCTTTGCTCAGTTTCAACTGTGTTGTTTTTTTAATTATATATATGATTTGCAAATATTTTCTCCTGTTCTATGACTTACAGAGCTTTTAGATAATATTAATACCTGGACTTACTCCTATAGATAAAGATTTATTTGATCTGCTTCCTACATTCACTCACATTTTTTCAGTGTGCCAGGTAAAGGACTACTGACCGCATTAAGATATCTGCCACTTAGAGTCCCGGAACCAATCTCTTTTGCCTCCAGAGCAAGGACCAGCTCACTGGTTACCACTATTTCCAGGCCCAAAAGAATCTTATTTGGAGGTTTTATTGCCCTTGGCTGTCCCAGAACGTAGATCACCAGAGTCACCAAAATTCTCCCAAAAATTTGATCTAACTTTGAACCTAACCAGAAGTTCGGAGAATCTCATTCCTTTTCCTCCCTCTGAGTGCCTCGTGCAAAATCTTTGGTGACACTCCCACTTCCACCCCAACTTCTGCATCTCAAGCAGTTTGGGGAAGGACAGAATTTACCAAATCAGAAAAAGGCAAAAGCAGAGGATCTTATAACACCCTTCTTCAGATAGCAAAACATCTTTGCCTTGTATTTTGTAAGCCTATGGACGACAAATCTGTTGATATTTACCATACTAAAGGAATATGCCCCAGATGACCTGCCGTCATTCCCTATAGACATATGTGTAGCTGCAAAAATTTAATTAGCAGTGTCTATTGCTTAAAGCATTGATAGCTGATAGATAGATAGATGATAGATAGATAGATAGATAGATAGATAGATAGATAGATAGATAGATATAGATAGATAGATAGATAGATAGATGATAGATAGATAGATGATAGATAGATNNNTAGATAGATAGATAGATAGATAGATAGATAGATAGATAGATAGATAGATAGATATAGATAGATGATAGATAGATAGATAGATAGATAGATAGATAGATAGTTGAGTTCTGTACCCTTTTACACAGGCAATGGTTTCCAGCACCACATCTTTATTTTTCAAGAGAGTATTAATTCATATTTAGTCAATTCCTCATCTTTTGCTTTAGAGGAGGGTCCAGCATCCTTTCCTTCCCCTTCATTTTAAACATCAATAGCACCCCTTCTCATCATTTTGGCAACCTAAAATGCTCCTATGCAGTTCCAAAGTATGTTTTTAAAACACTGTGATTCCCAAATCCCCAAATATTATGTTTTCAGTGAGGATGACCATATCCCCTAAAGCCCTCACCTAAATTTCTAACCACCTGTACCACTGAACCAGTCCATATGTAAATCCCACAGGCAACTGAAACAACACGTCCCCTTCTCCCCTCTGGTTTCCTTATCCAAGACACCATCCACTGTGCATTCCAGCACCTAAGGCTCTTAATCTCTCCTCCTGTTCTCCTCCAACTTAATCATCATATTCTGTTAACTCCACCTCCTAAAAAATCTCTTCATTTAATCTTTCAATCCCCAGTCACTAACCTTTACCTGAGGGACTGTTGCAATGGCTCCCAATTGTTTTCCTGCTTCAGTGGCTTCATTGTCCAATCCAGAGTGACTTTTCTAAAAGGAAAATCTGATTAACTGTATTTCCTGCTTAAATCTCTTCACTGGCTTTCTATCACTCTGGTGGTTCTGCCCAGCTGGTGGTTAGAGAACACTTAGGGATTTAACAGAGAGGTTCCAAAAGGGTCATGTCATTTACAACAATGATATCCGTTCCTTTCTTGTTTTATCAATCAGTTAATAGAATAGGAAAATTTCTCAAAACTAATCAATTAATAAATCAATGATTTTAAATATGTTTTCCCTTTAAAAGGAACACTTTGCTAACTTCTCACTTTATTTTTTTAAATATTTTATTTATTTATTTGGTAGAGAGAGAGAGTGAAAGAGAGCACAAGCAGGGGGAGCAGCACACAGAGGGAGAGGGAGAAGAAGGTTCCTATTGAATAAGGAGCCCGAAGTAGGACTCGATCCCAGGATCCTGGAATCATGACGTGAGCCAAAGGCAAACACTTAACCGACTGAGCCACCCAGCACCCCAACTTCTCACTTTACATAAAGGGAACAGGTGTGCTGTAGCCAGTGAATTTCAGAGTGAACAAATTCATGTATCTCCTACTTTGTCACTCAGCTGAATCCCACTAGCCAGGATGGTTTGAATTGATTTTATTTGTAGTCTTAGAGTTTTCCCTGTATATCCATAATGGACCACTTGTTAGAGAAAACACAAATATATAACATCAAAATTCAAGTTATAAGAATAAAAATGATAACAATTCTGTAATCTTATCTCAAATTGATCTTCACCAGATCTGTGACTTGTATAAATTATAATTTGCAACAGATTAATATATATGAACTCCTTTTTTCTAAAAAGTAAAAAGAAATATAGTAATGAATATATTTAAATTGACCATTTATCGGATAAGAATAATACACTATGTTATTTGAGAAAATAAGTTAGACACAGCAACCTAAAATCTTCTCTGGTCTCATCACATAGAAACAAAAAATAAAACAGTTGTTTCTTTAATCCATGGTCAAGAAGACAGTTTTTGTTGATTTTTAATGCAGTAACAATTAATTACATTTTAATATACATGTTAATGTACATCTCCTTCCCAAACCAAACAGCTTCGTCATTTCAAATTCGTCAACAAATTATACTTTTCTTTCACAATGAATATAAAGTAAATCAAATAAGGATACCCGATGGCTCAGTTGGTTAAGTCTCTGCCTTCGGCTCGGGTCATGATCTTAGGGTCCTGGGACTGAGTCCCACATCAGGCTCCCTGTTCAGCAGGGAGTTGCTTCTCTTTCTGTGTCTGTCTCCCCACCTCACCTCTCCCATCCACTTGCATGCGCTCTCTCTCTCAAATAAATAAAATCTTTAAAAAAATATATAAAGTAAATCAAATCATACAAACTATTGGTAACAGGAAAAAGACAGACTTTTGTCTTCGATAGGACTATTGTTAAAATTTTCTTTTAAAGGAGCTTTATAAATCTAGAAGAGGAAATAATGAACTAAGTTGCATGCCTTGGATGAAAAACGATGAAGGCTGAGAACTCACCCACTCTTCTTCTTTTCCCCAAAACCCACAGAAAATTCCAGTTTCCTTTACCCAATGCTATCAAATACTGAGCTCATATAAAGAAATGTTTTAGGAAACAAACTAACATATTCAATTTTACACTTAAAAAATATAAATCCAGAAAGTTCTATTTTCAGTTTAGAAAAGTGAACCCCTAACAAATAATAGTATAAACTCTGGTCAAAGAGAAAACACAATCACTTGAGGTTTATGGAAACTTAACAAAAGCAGGCAGATTGGAGTGCCTGGGTGGGTCTGTCAGTTAAGCAAGCCCAGGGTCCTGGGATGGAGCCCTGCATCGGACTCCTTGCTCAGTGAGGAGCCTACTTCTCCCTCTCCCTCTGCCTGCTTCTCTACCTCCCTCTGCCTGTTTCTCCCCCTGCTTGGGGTCTCTCTCCTTCTGTCAAATAAATTTAAAATAAAATAAAATAAAATAAAATAAAATAAAATAAAATAAAATAAAAAGCAGGCAGAATCAGGGCCCCACATGACTTAGTCCCCCCCACCTTCCCGATCTTACTCCTTTTCACTCTCCCCTATGTTCGTTATTCTCCAGGCATACTGCCCTGTCCCCCTGGAACCCTTTCCTCCATACGTGCTTGGCTAGCTCACATTCTCCACACAACTGTGCAAAGCTCTTTCTTCACCCTCTCATAACAAATAACAACCCTCCAACCCCCTGCCTGGCCGGGACATCCTGCGCCTTACCCTGCTTTATTCTTCTCCATAACACCTAGACCACCTGATATACCATGTGTTTGTTGTCCTTTTATCCATGCATGCCTCCAAGGATGTAAGCTTCATCACAGCAGGGCCATCTCCAGCACCTAAACAGCACCTGAAACAAAGTAGGAAAAAAAAGTGTAGACTTATTTTTTTTAAAGATTTTATTTATCTATTTGACCGAGAAAGACACAGCGAGAGAGGGAACACAAGCAGGGTGGGAGAAGAAGAAGCAGGCTCCCAGAGGAGCAGGGAGCCTGACACGGGGCTGGATCCCAGGACCCTGGGATCACACCCTGAGCTGAAGGCAGATGCTTAAAGACTGAGCCACCCAGGCGCCCCAAAAAGTGTAGACTTATTGGATAATAGGCTGAATATGAAGTATTCTGGAGGAAGATTGGAGGGATTTCATTTGATAGTCTGATAACAGAAAGTCTTTCTGGACATAGTGATGTCCATGGACAAAGGAATAATGGCTGTTGAGGGTAGGAAGCATATGTGATGATAAGCCAATGACCTAACTAGACAGGCTGAAATGTGTCTGATATAGTATAAACCAAAAAACCCTGGAGGGTCAAGCTTATACTTTTCTCACACAAGTCCCTCAGATGAGATAAATTAAGACTCGAAATGTTAAATGACTTGCTGAATTCACATAGCAACTAGGGGAAACAGGGAGTTTTCTGAGTGCTGATCCAAATCTCTCCACACATAGCCATACCCCAGCCTACCTGTTATGCACTGAATTGTGCTCCCCCAAAATGAATATGTTGAAGTCCTCACCCTAGGTGTGGCTGTATCTGGAGATAGGGCCTATAAGTAGGTAATTATGGTTAAATGAGGTCCTAAATTGGTGGAGGGCTGTTTTGCTAGGATTAGTGCCCTTATAAGAGGAGACATCTGAAAGCTTGCTGTCTTCCTGTCTTCCAACACATAACACCAAGGAAAGGCCATGTGAGGACCAGCAAAGCAACCAAGCACTGAACTCTGTTAGCTCCTTGATCTTGAACTTTCCAGCCTCCAGAACTGAGACAATACATTTTTGTTCTTTAAGACACGCAATATAGAATATATTGTTATGGCAGCCTGAGCTGAGAAAACCACTGCCTTCCTTCCTCTGCCCCTGCCTCTTGATAAAGCAGGGGTCAAACCATTAACCTATACAATCAAGTGGCTGTGTCAATCCCTAAGAGGAGGTAAGGAATAAAGCCGAGAAGTGGGCTCTAAAGGATATCTTTCCCACGCCCAGCTATCTTTAGTCAGCTCACACTCTCAGACATAGCCTTCACAGGTGACTCACTCAACTAATTCAACAGCTTAGTTTTGACGTTTATAACAGCTAGCAGAACTATATCTACGTGAGCATTTCAAGAGAGATTTAAACAGTGTTGTCCTGTTGTCTTGATCTTTGCGTACTTGCTGAATATAAAGGTGGGAGCAGGAGCAGTCAGGAAAAAACAAGCTGTTGTTTTCATTTTCAGTCTATTGGCTTCCCTGGATAATTCACCCAGTTCAAAAGCAATGAAGCATGGATTTCATTTGCAATGACACAGAGCCAGGCATATTAATGCAATTATTTTATTAAATAACTTATTTAGTAAATAACTAAAAGAAAATTTCTTTTAATTGGTGCTGTAATGTCACCTTTTTAATTCCAGAAACCAAAAAAGAACACTAGAGGCTCCATTCTTATTTTTGAAGAAACCCTGCCAGCAAAAATATTGATATTTAAAGCCTGAGTTTAGAGGTAGGGAAGTGGGGAAGATTGCATTAGAATTCAATCCAATTCATCCAGTGTTTATAAAATATAAATGATATGCAAACCACTGGATACTCTTTGGGAAATGTAATAAAACCTAAGGCTGGTTCTCTGATGTCTAGTTAGAGATATGTATAAGGCAAAATGTTATATACGAATATCAAATTGTTCCTTCTCCATTCCTACTGAAGTGAGTATAAAGATTATGAGTAGATATCAGTGCTGCAGTTCAAGGAAAGATTATATACATTCAAGGAGCATTGAAGAAATCATTTAGATACAGCAAGATGGGATTGGATTAAAAAAAGAACATATCTACTGCTGTGTTGTGTGTCCAGAAAATGAAAGGAAGAGAATTACAAAATTGCATTAAAATCCTAAAAAGCAAAGGAATGATGATTGGTATTGATATACTGTGGAGGAAGACAGAAGTGTATTACCTCCGACATTCAGTGTTAGGTGTAATATCGAATAGCTGGGTGGAACGCTTCCAGTCCTCCAGCACCTGTGGGACATCCTCCAAGGCTGGAGCTGCACAGAAGACACACAACAGGGATTAGCACCAGAAGAACTGCTCCACTGGGGATCCAGCATGGGGAGACTCCATGCTGAGATGCTTTCCAGTCCCGGCTCAGGCTTCCAGATGCTCTATAATGACTGGCAATGAGCAGGGCTGATGGTAAGGAATTGCAGTGGGGAAAAAAAATAGAGACAATCTCAGCTGTCCTGTCTTCTTTCCACTAAGCCTGAAAGACTGAGAAAGAAATATAACTCTTCATTCTGAAACAAACCATGAAATCCTAACTCTATAAGCCAATCTTGAGCAAACTTCAAACTCCCTCCTGAAGGGAGAATAAATAGAAGCCATTGACACCATCATAGTTTATAACAAGAGGAACGAACGTCATCTTCTGAAATCCACAGTTATTATTAGAAACAAAGGTGTTTTAAAGAAATTGTGTAATCTTTGCTCCCCATTTCAAAAGGACACTATAAGTTTGAGATTAAAGTGGGTGTTCATAGGAAGGAAATTATCTGAGTTTGGGAAAGAGAAAGGTGATGAAAATTATAATGTCTGAATTCAGAGATTCAATGTAATATTGAGGAGCAGAGTAGCTACTACAGAAGTTCTAATTAGTGAAGTAGAAGACGAGCTTAAGAAATTCTCTAACAATGGAACAGAATAGAGAACCCAGAAATGGACCCTCCGCTCTTTGGGCAACTAATCTTTGATAAAGCAGGGAAAAACATCCAGTGGAATAAAGACAGTCTCTTCAATAAATGGTGCTGGGAAAATTGGACAGCTACATGCAAAAGAATGAAACTTGACCACTCTCTCACACCATACACAAAGATAAACTCTAAAGGGATGAAAGACCTCGATGTGAGACAGGAATCCATCAAAATCCTAGAGGAGAGCATAGGCAGCAACCTCTACGACAACAGCCAAAGCAACATTTTTCATGACACATCTCCAAAGGCAAGAGAAAGAAAAGATAAAATGAACTTGTGGGACTTCATCAAGATAAAAAGCTTCTGCACAGCCAAGGAAACAGTCAAAAAAACTAAGAGGCAGCCCACGGAATGGGAGAATATATTTGCAAATGATACTACAGATAAAAGACTGGTATCCAAGATCTACAAAGAACTTCTCAAACTCAATACGCAAGAAACAAATAAAGAAATCATAAAATGGGCAGAAGATATGAACAGACACTTTTCCTATGATGACATACAAATGGCTAACAGACACATGAAAAAATGTTCAAAATCGTTAGCCATCAGGGAAATTCAAATCAAAACCACACTAAGATACCACCTTACACCAGTTAGAATGGCAAAAATAGACAAGGCAAGAAACAACAATTGTTGGAGAGGATGTGGAGAAAGGGGATCCCTCCTACACTGTTGGTGGGAATGCAAGATGGTACAGCCACTCTGGAAAACAGTGTGGAGGTCCCTTAAAAAGTTAAAAATTGAACTACCGTATGACCCAGCCATTGCACTACTGGGTATTTACCCCAAAGATACAGATGTGGTGAAGAGAAGGGCCATATGCACCCCAATGTTCATAGCAGCATTGTCCACAATAGCTAAATCGTGGAAGGAACCGAGATGCCCTTCAACAGATGACTGGATTAAGAAGTTGTGGTCCATATATACAATGGAATATTACTCAGCAATCAGAAAGAATGAGTTCTCAACATTTGTTGCAATATGGACGGCACTGGAGGAGATAATGCTAAGTGAAATAAGTCAAGCAGAGAAAGACAATTATCATATGATTTCTCTCATCTATGGAACATAAGAACTAGGAAGATTGGTAGGGGAAGAAAAGGATAAAGAAAGGGGGTAATCAGAAGGGGGAATGAAGCATGAGAGACTATGGACTCTGAGAAACAAACTGAGGGCTTCAGAGGGGAGGGCGGTGGGGGAATGGGATAGGCTGGTGATGGGTAGTAAGGAGGGCACGTATTGCATGGTGCACTGGGTGTTATATGCAACTAATGAATCATCGAACTTTACATAAAAAACCAGGGATATACTGTATGGTACTAACATAATATAATAAAAAAATATTATTATAAAAAAAAGGAAATTCTCTAACAACACAGAAGAAATGTGAAAAATGAATATGATATAAAATATGAGACCTGAAAAACAAGGTTATACAAAATATATTTAATAGTAGTCCAAAAGAAAGAACAGAATAAGACGATAATAATTTAAAACAAAAAATACTACAGAAGAAAATTTTCCTAAACCAAAGTAGACCTGAGTCTGAAGGTGAAAAGAGCCTACACCTTTGAGGTCAAGATCAAAGACATTCTAACAATTTAAAAAAACACAAAAACTTTAAGGTCAAATATAATCACCAAAAGTCATCCAGATGAAAAAACAAACGAACAAACAAAAAACCCAAACAAACAAAAAAACCAATCACATTCAAAGGAATGAAAATCAGAATGACATCAAATTCTCTTGCAACATTAGACAATATAAGATGGTGGAGCAACATCTATGGAATTCGCAGGTAAAATATTGTGACTCCAGAATTCTACAGTGTATTTAAGGAGGTACACTAGTAAGGACAACAGAAAGACATTTTCAGATCAAAAAGTATATCATCCACATACTAAAGCAGAAAATTTACAGAATTATATGGCAGCAACTGGCCTATGTTAATTCATAAAAGGGAATAAAGTAGCATGAAAATGTCCACTAAGCCCTGAAACCATGTTTCACACATTGCGTTAAATTTTAAAAATTTATAAAAATTAATAAAAATGTAAAAACTTTTTAAAAGATTTATTTATTTTAGAGACAGTGTGCAAGCAGGGGTGGGGGTGGAGGGGGTAGGAGGAGTGAGAGAATCCTCAAGCAGAGTCCCCCTGAGCTCAAAGCCTGAGGAGGGGCTTAATTCCCAGGATCCCAAGATCATGACCTGAGCTGAAATCAAGAGTCAGCCGCCCAACGAACTGAGCCACACAGGCACCCCAAATGTAAAAACTTTTTAAAGAGATGATTCATATGTCATAATAATTTGGGTCTAAAAATCCCACAATACATAAATAAAATTTAAGAAGTAGAACGAAGAATAGTAGAGGTAGTGGTGATAAAAATAAAATATGAAAATTCCTCATCTCATAGTATATGTGTCTGGGAGTCAACTAATACTATTTCAAGTTTTCTTTGATTTTAGGAAGAGTAGATTTAAATATGATTATTTTTAAAATGTAAAGGTAACCAATGGTAGAATAAAATATTATATATTTATATAACTTCTTAATCATTGCAGAACAAATAAAAGGAAAAATAACTCATTTAAATAAACATGATATGATAAATAAGTAAAAGACAAAAATAATATATATAAAACATCATAAAAAATGAAAAATACTGAAAACCATCAATATTGGTAAGTGTAAACTAATGGCAATTGTAAGCCCAAACATATAAGAAATGATAGCAAATGTAAACACTTTTCTACCAAATGACAAAAAACATAAAATTATGTCATAAAATAAAGGCCAATTATATGCTGCTTATGAGAGACAAATACAAAAAGAGATACAAAAAAGTCAAAAAATTTAAAATGACAAAGACATTTCAAGCAAATACAAACAATGAAAATTTCAATATAAAATGGAAAGAAATCCAAATACAAGAGTATATAGGAAAAAGTCATCTTACACTGGCAAAATATTTAAACCATAATTTAAATATAGCTATCACCAACTTTTCTCTGCCACATAATATTATAACAAAATAAATAAAGCAAAAACTGCCAGAACTAAAGAATGAACTGGTGGTGGGATAACTTCAAACATACATCCTCAGTCTGTGACAGATCAATATGCAAAACAGAGAGGATTTGAGTAATTTGAGTAATATCTTTAATAAGATTGATTAAATAGGTATAATAAGAATTTACAACTTGAACATAAAAACACCTTCTTTTTCAAGCATGCAATAAAGTCTTTTATTGGGTCAAAACAAAAACCAAAATAAAAATAGAGGAAGAGAAATTGTACAGACTGTAATCTGTGACTATAATGCAATAAAATTAAAGTTAATAAAAAAATCCCACAAACAAAAATATTCTCAAACTCCTGGACGTCAAAAGACAATTTTCTAAATAACTCTGAAGTTAGTCAAAGAGATTAATACCACTATTCCAGACTATTTGGATTATAATGATAATGAAAATACTTCATATATCAACATTGATAAATGTTACTTATATTCAAATACGTTCTTCCAGAATTTCAAAGAAATTTTGTGATATAACCTGTTCAGAGCACAGCAAAGGATGGAAACCTTCCCAAATTGTTATACACAGCTAACATGCTCTGATTTCCAATTCTGAACATAATAGCAGTAGAAAGAAAACTATAGTAAATATAAGCAAATAAAATTTAGAAACTATTCAAATGAATAACAGACCATAGTCAAGGAAGCCTTGACTAAAGAAAGCAAGGCTAACTTAATGTTAGGAAATCTGTTGACATAAATCACACCAATAAAGCAAAACAGAAAATCCAGGGGCACCTGGGTGGCTCAGTCGTTTAAGCATCTGACTCTTGGTTTTGGCTCAGGTCATGATCTCAGGGTTGAGGAACAGAGCCCCACCTCGGGCTCTACGTTTAGCACGGAGTCTGCTTGAGAGCCACTCTCTCCCTCTCCCTCTGCCCCTCCCCAGCCCCATCTTGCTCTCTCTCTCTAAAATAAGAGAAATGAAAATATAAAGAATCCATATGGCAGTCTTGTTAGAGGCAAAAAAAAAAAAAGTTAATATTCAACATTAATTCCTAATATAAACTTTAAATAAAGAAGCATAGAAATATTCTTCATTAACATAACAAAAATATTTAATTCAAGCTAACAGCCAATATCATACTTACATAAACTTATTGAGAATCCCTTAGAATCTTTTAAAAAGAAAGAAAATAATTTAAATAGCACAGTTTATAGTACCATAAAATCACATTTTATGTATTTTTACACACCAGGTATTAATGCATACACTATGTGTTACTATATTCCTGGTTTAAAAACCACATACCATGCAAACATTTTATGGGCACTTAGAAATTCTCAATGTTTAATTTTGCTTATATTTCATTTGTGTCCTTGATGTCCAACTTTAGCACTTAGTGCCCTCCACCCCCATCATAGCAGATTCCTCTTGAATATGTGCCTCCTCTCAGTAATCCCTGTGTTCATCTTCCACTGATTTCCCAGGAACCTTTCCACAATGGCTCAGCTCTTGGTAGAAGTAGTAACTCTTTATATTCACCTCAAAACAATAGAAACCTTTAACTGAAACATTTCATCAAAGCACCTCCTGGCGTTCTCTTATTCTCTTTCAAAGATGTAGATGGCAGAAGACTCCCTTTCAACAATGATTATGAATAGAATCAATTCCATCCTTAATAGCTTATTGTTTGCATTATGAAAAGCAGCTAAATACTCTTGTTAGCATTGAACTTAGCACACTGAAATGTATGATGGTAACACATGTGAGACCCTGCACTAATCTGTTGAGAATCAACACTGTCCCTTTCGATTGGTATAATGTCTGACACCAAATGACAGAACAGATCACTGATACAACAAACAGACTCAAATTCACTGGACTTTCCAAGTCATCCGATCACCTTCAAAACCATTTTTAAACAAGACAATACTCCCCTAGACAATATGCAAGTGATGACTGATAAAATTAATTGTACATCCATTCTCTGTGTGGAGCCAGCTGAGTGCCGTGGCAGGTGGTCCACACCTCTGGTGGGCATACAGTCCATCTGCAGAACAGAAAAAGTGAGAACTGGCCAGGAGCTACCCCAGTAAGAAAAGAACATTTGGTGGGGTCAGTAGGCAACAAGGGTGTGACTGGTAATAAAGGATGGACACATAAGGCAACATGTCGTATGATTCCAACTCTATGGCATTTTGGAAAGGGCGAAACTATGGAGACAGTAAAAAGATTAGTGGTTGTCAGGGGTTGTAAGGGAGGGAGGAATAGATGGGGATCAGGAAATTCTTAAGGCACTGAAACTATTCTGAATTATACTGTAATGGCAGACATCTGTCATTTTACACTTGTCAAAATCCGTAGAATGCACAACACCAAGAGTGAACGCTAATGTAGACTATGGACGTTAGTTACTAACAACGTGCCCATGTTGGTTCATCAGTCGTAACAAATATACTAATGCAAGATGTTCATAATAGAGGGAACTGGGGAGTGGGTACTGAGGGGGTATATAGGAACTCTGCTCAATTTTTTGTAAACCTAAAACTGCTCTAAAAAGTAAAATCTTTCTTCGTTAAAAAAAAAAAAAAGAGGACGAATACAAGGAAGTTTCCATAAGGATATTGGGAGAAACTGAAATAAGAATGGAGCAGGTTAGCGGATGAGGTGAGCTCAGACACAAGTGGTGAGTTTGGGAATGTCGAACAGAGAATATAGAATGAAAGAGGTGGGAGCTGAAGAGCTTGATCTTCACAGAAAGGCAAACTGAGCCTCCCCCAGAGCACACAGAGGCTATCTTTAACAGTCGCATCCTTCTACTTAAGCTTCTTCATTATACAGAAGCTGAAATAGCCAACCAGCCATGAAATCATTTTAGATGCTTGTGTAATTCACTTAAATGTATTTGAAAAGTTAACTTTATTTCGTTGTAGTGTGAATGTAAAACTTGTGTGTCACCCTAGTTTCTTAAAAAAACATGAAGAATTATTGCTCAGCTGATAGAGCTACATACAGTTCCTCACTGACAAATAGTGACCCAAGTTTTGATGTCGCGGGCCAAGGAATCAATACAGATGTAGTTTTTAAAGTTCTAAAATCTTAGAAGTTGGAAAGTTTTCTGTAATAATTAATTTTATATGATGTGTTTTTAGTGAGGATAAATGAACAAGACTCATGTTTATTGCTGTTTAAGCTTAGCTGTTTCCATCAAGTTTTTAAAAATACAATTGAATTTAAAAATCATTAATCACAACTCTGGGAGGTCAGCTGTTTGGAGGACAAAATTATAACCGGAATACTACTAGTGAAAAAAAAAGGATATACAAATTGTAGGCAGAAAGGCAGAAGAACAAAGAAGAAAGTAAGCAGACTATATATAGCAAGCATTAAAGATTTAAATGTTCAATTGATAGCTAATGCTAAATATGGGACTTATAAACTGTCCTGCAAGTAAATACCACTAATGTAATTCTTGTATAATGAGCAGCCTCATTCCAAATTTTTTGATCAAAGTGTAAAGTCCCCCCAAAATCTCATCTTACCTGCGTTCAATAAAATCAAAAACATTATAGCTTTTAGTTAAAATAGTCTTAAGAACAATATTAAAAATTACAACCTCTGTAATCGAAAAAGGTAGCTGAATGTTTTTAAGAATTCCCTTAGGATTGAAGAAACTCTAAGCTTGAATCTAATAAAATAGAAACTCTCATATATATTGCAGATTTAATGTCCTCCGTTAAATTTCTCCCTATTCAGCAAGGAAAACATTTTCTTTCTGTCTCCTTTTGCAGTTATCAGCCACTGACCTTACACCCCAGTCTGACTCCTGAAGAATTGTGACCCAGAGTCTGGGGACAAGAGCTGGTTGATTTGAGTCACAGCTGTCTGAGCCAAAGATGTCAGTTTTGTTCTGTTTTGTTTCTTACTGAGAGCAGGGTTATTGGAGAGAGGACTTTGAGTTAAATGGTGCTTATAAACCCAATCCATGGCAGCAGAACATTGCATCACTAGTAACAAAGAGGATGCAGGCTAATAGCTTGTTTGCCACCAAAATTTCTATTTTCTTTGACAAGTTAATGTCATGAAAAAAGCTGGGGGAGATTGCTTTGTATAAAAAAAAAGAATTTTAAAGTATAACAACCCAATGAAAGGTGTGGACCTTAATTGGTTCACGCAAACCAAAGGAAAAAAATATCCTGGGAACAATAGGGGAAATTTGACTGAAGACTGGGTAGTAGGCAATGACAAAGAATTGTTATTAGTTTTATTAGTTATGATCATAGTATTGTGGTTATACAGGCAAATGTCTCTATTATTTAGAGGTGAATACCAAGACATTCATAATTTTAAAACATTAAGCACAAATAAATAAAACAAATGTAGCAAAATGTTAATAGTTATTGAATGTAGGTGAGGAGTATTTAGAGAATTATTATAAACATTTTTTCTACTTTTCACTATGTTTAAAATGTCTTTCATTATAAAAATTTAAGATTTCCCAGAGGAAGGAACAATATAAGACATGAGAACACATCGATAATATTAGAGAACTTTAGAGCTGGAAAAAAGTATTAGATAACATTTATTCCAACACCCTCAATTCAAAGATGTGGAAATTGGTGCCTTGAGTGATTGACAAAGCTACATAATGGGCAGGTGACAGAACCCAAAGAAGAAACCAGGTCTCTTCACTCCCAAGTATCATTCTGCAAGTACATTCTGATTCCTGGAGTCTGTCCTGCCCACACATGACTCACAACTAAGCCAACATGGCTGCCATTCCAGAGCCACTGACTCTATTTCTTCTAGGCCATCTGCGGTGGCCTCGGGCACAATCACTACAGCTGTCCCTAATGCTGCTATAGAACTGTAGAAGCTTCAGTGATTAACACCATCCCTGTGCCCAACCCCACCTCAGATGCTGCCCCCACCAGCAATTCAGCAATGAGAATCTTTTCTTTCCAGCACTCAACAGTTCTGCCACTGCCGACAGCTTAGGTTCTACCAGAGTGAAGAGAAGATTCATTGCCATTGTCAGCAAAGCAGATTTTCTCCAACAATTGCTTTACTCTCAGGAGATACATTAATTGAGCTGCATTTGCATTTCTATAACATAATGATTCTGGCATTTTTTGTTTAGGATATTGATCTTTGAAATATGTTAGCAGTGAATAGAAGTGACATGAATTAAATGTGTTGTTTTCTTAGCAGGAAGGCCCTGCAAGCATTTAGGCCAATTCTATAAAATTACAAAATGCCTTAAATTATAACAAGAAAATTGGTTACAAAGTTCATATCATTAAAGAGAGTTTAAAATTGTAAATTTAATTCTAATTTCCCATTCTAGACTTACAATATTTTCTTCCTTCCTTTCTTAATGCATTTATTTTTATAGTGAGAGTTACATAAAGCAAAATAGTTGAAAAATTATGCAAAATACCACACTTAGAAAGAATAATACTAAGACATTACTTCTATTATGACTTTTCTTTACTACAACACGTTATCAGTCTATTGATATTGTTTGGCTTTTTGTCCCAATTAGGGATTATTTTCAGCTGTGGGATTTTTTTCTACTTTCTAGTTACATTTAGTGCCTTCCCCAGACCTATGACACCCAACAGGCAGCATATAATATAAAGAGTAAATCACCCTTGGGTTCAGAGTTCATCAATAATCCTCAGGAGTTCTGCTCTGGATGTCTTTCTGAGATGATGGATCTGAGCCCCATTCTCCTGCTTTTTCCTGCTTTTGCTGGCCTCTTGTGACTTCTTTTCTCAGATATAAGAATTTGCACCACCAGCTTCCAGACTCCTTTCCACCTTCGGAAATTTTTCTGAACCAAAACCCTCCTGAACAACTCTAATCCAATGCTCTTTAGAATCTAACACAGCAAAAACACTTCATGGTTGAAAACAGATCCCTCAAAATTCTAGAACTGAAACATATAATCAAACTTCAGAATTTAATTAGTCTGAAATTTATACACTGTTTTACTATAATTTTAATGGTTACCTTAGAAATTCACTCATTTAAATAAATATATAATTCAGATTACACACAATTGAAGACAGAGAATTAATAAATAGCATACAGGTCAGAACATTCTATCAAGTGAAAGGGATAGAGTGACAAAAGGATGAAATCAAAGAAGAGTGAATAAGACATGTGGGAAATTCAGTAACAAGGTCTAACATAGAGTTGATTGACGTCCCAGAAGGAGAGAAAGAAAACAATGGAGACACAATTGAAAAGACAATGACTGAGAATTTTTTTAAACCAACGAAACAAATCAATCTATGGATTTAAGAAGCCCAGCAGTTCTGAGTGGGATAAATAAAAAAGAAACCCAAATGGAGATGTATTACAGTAAAATTGTAGAAAACTAAAGATAAGGAGAAAATCTTAAAAGCAGCCAGAGATAAAAGACAAACTACCTTCAAAGGAAAGATGGAATACAGTTTACCGCTTGGTAGCAATGTCAGAAATCAGAACACTTCCAAAATACTGAAGGAAAATAACTGCCAACATAGAATTCTATGTTGACTGGAAATTTCTTCAAGGATAAAGTTGCACTACAGACATTTTCAGATACGCGAAAAATGAGAGTATTTGCCTCCAGGAGATCACACTAAAAGAAGACCTAAGGATTTTCTTCGGGCAGAAAGAAAGCAAGCTCATAGAGAAGGTTGGAGATGCAGAAGGAAAAAAAGAACAACAAAAACAATAAATATAAGGATAAGCTTAAATGAGCATTGATGGTACAAAACAATAATAAAGTCTTATTTGGATATCATATATATATATGTATATTTGAAATAAATGGGAACAATAACATAAAACTCAAGACAGTATTAAAAGAAAGCAAAGTGTTCTAAGTTCCTTTTATTGTTTCAGAGGTGGGTAAAATGATTAATATTAAACTTCGAAAGGTCAAGTATACATGTTAATTTCTAAGGTAACCACTAGGTAATTCTAGGGTAACCAATAGTAAAACAGGGCATAAATTCTAAACTAACAGAGGAAATAAATAGTAAAATAAATCCAAAAGGAAAGGAAAAAAAAGTGTGGAAGCAGTAGGACAAACTAAAGTATACGCTAAGATCTTTTGAAGGATTACCAACCCAAACAGCTCTTCTAAGCTCTGGAATTTCAGTGTTAGAAAACTTTTTGTGCCTGATTTTGGGTTACCACTCCCTGAAATTACAGGGCCTTGTGGGAGGGAAAGAATCAAAACCACCCAGACTTCTCAAGATTTGAACTGAGGGAATCCTGTGTGTTAGATCAAGGTGGCCTCACCCAGGTCCCAGTGATACAGAAGGACAGCCAAGTCCTGGAAATACAATGTGACTAAGAAAAGTTGGAGTTCAAGCTGAAGAGGAGAATTCAAGATAAGGACCTAAGATTCCATTTAAAAGGATTGATTTCTTCAGTGAGGCTGATGTGGAGAGTGCCTCTGAACCAAATCCTTTGTTACAGTGCTTGGAACCCGGGAAAATAGACAAGCATGAGAACGTTAACTAGCCAGAGGCCCAACCAGGAACAACCTGGGAGGTGTCTGGCACTCACCTGCCCTCAGAAGACTTTGACAACCTATGTATTTATTACCTATTCTCTTTTTTTAAAGACTTTATTTATTTATTTATTTATTTATTTAGACATAATATGAGCAGAGGGAGGGGCAGAGGGAGAGAGAATCTCAAGCAGACTCCCCACTGAGTGCAGAGCCCAACATGGAGCTCTATCCCACGACCCTGAGATCATGACCCGAGCTGAAATCAAGATTTGGATCCTTAACTGACTGAGCCACCCAAGTGCCCCTAGTTACCTATTTCTGCTCAACAAATTAACCCCAAAATTCATGACTGAAAACAGCAAGCACTTATCATCTCTTGGTGTTTGTGGGTCAGGAATCTGGATGTAGTGCTCAGCTGGGTACCTCTAGCTCATGGTCTCTCAGGAAGTTGCAGTCAAAATGTCAGCTGAACTGTGGTCTCATGTGAAAGCTCCACTAATAGTTCGAGGGAACTGCTTCCAAGCTTATTCACATGGATCCTAGTAGGCCTCAGTAACTTGTTGCTGTTGACTAAAGACCTTGCTCAGTTCCTTGCTTTATGGGCCTCTCCACAACATGGCACCCCAAAACGAAAGCCAGAGTCATTCTGTAATTTAACTTTCTCGGAAGTGCCATGCCATCACTTATCATATTCCTGTCATTAGAAGTGAGTCACTAGGTCCATTCCACACTCAAGTGTTGGGGATTACACAAGGGAATGAATATCAGAAGGCAGGAGTCAGTGTGGATCTTCCTAGAGGCTTTCCACCTTGCTGTTAGAACAACAAGACCTCACTGCAGAGAGGACAGTAGCCTCTGACTGTTGAAAACAAGACTCTCAGCAAAGATGCCATGTGACACTATGGCACTGTGTGGCAGGGAGAAGCAAAGGAGATGGTAATAATAAGAACCACTAGTTATTGAACATTTGTCCGTGAAAACGCTGATCTAATCAATTTACAACTTGTTATGGACTGAATGTGTGCTCCCCAAAATTCATATGTTGAAGCCTTAACCTCCAATGAGATGGTATTAGGAAGTGGGATTTGGGGGAGTAATTAGATTTAGATGAGACCAGGAAGGTGGAGTCTCTCTCTACCATGTGAGAATACAGCAAGTAAGAGACTATCTGCAAGCCAAGAAGAGAATTCTTACCAGACACCAGATCTCCCAGCACCTTGATCTTGGACTTGCCAGCCTCTAGACCTGTGAGAAAGAAATGTCTGCTGTCCACGGTATTTTGTTATTATAGACCGGGAAGCCTAATATACATATATTAATTCATTTAAGCCTCAAAATGATCCAGTGAATATGTGTAATTATTATCTATATTTTACCATTGAGGAAAATAAGCACAGAGAAGTTAAATAACTTGTCCAAGATCATGTAGCTGGTAAATGGTGAAGTTGCTCTAAACCCAGGGAAACTGGTCATAGACGCCATGTTTTCATCCACTACACTCCACTGAGTGGGCATCAGTGTGAACACACTGAATGGGGACAAACATGGTTCCTTGAAACCGTGTAATGCCTTGTGGTTCTGGAAAATTTGGGGTGGGGAAAGAAGATAAAGTTATCTGGTTTTCTTCTAATAAGGCAGTGGGGGCTTAAGCAAGTGTTAACCTGAAAAATAGAGATAAAACTGCATTTGTGCTGGTAAAGAGCTTTGAAGTTATTTTTTCATGTTCACAGGCTGACTTCAGGATGTCCATGTTCTTTGGACTGACTTTCAGTCCCTCTGCTGTTGGGTAATTGTGGTGTCCCGGTGAACAAAGGGGTTGAAAATCTCAGGAAAGGCATCCATGGTTCTGACAAAGATGAGCCTGAAGAAAATCCTCAGAAGACAGACCACTTTCCTCAATAGCTTTGGTGGCTAGTTCATACTCATTCTGAAAGTATGAAATAGACAAGCCTTGCCTTATATTCACAACCTGCCAGAAAAATCAGTTGGAACAAATTGAGTTGAGTCAGATATAATCTGAAAGCAAAGGAAAATTTTCACCCACACCTGAAGTCGTGAGGCCATCTGTCAGCGGCCAGCACTGCATTTCCCCACAGTATAAGTCATTTGCAGCATAGCTTGCTCACAAACAGGGGTTAGAACCTGTTTGCTCTTCTTCCTGCAAATATCAAAATTCCAAAATGTGTTAGATTAGTTTTGCTTTTGCCTATGAAATAGAGTCCACTTCCTTTTCTAACTTCCTTAGTTTGCCGTTTCTTGCAGAGGAGATTCTCAGTGCATGCTGCACCCAGGATATGCACTCAGTAAACCCTTGTTGGGTGATACAGTGAAGGAAGAGTCTTCCTCTGAATGCTTTGCAATAAGCTTAAGTTTTCATGGACCCAAAAAAAGAAAGACTATTTCCATTTGAACTTAGCCTGGCATCAACACTTTTTGCTTCTCTGGTTTTGATACCTCTGCTCCTTCTGCCAGTGTCTCACAATTCATTGCAAAGCCTGGGACAACTCAAAATGCGCTGATAGCCAAAGTAACTTCAGAGTGTGAGTGAGCACCAGTCGGCAGCATCCAGGGACCTGAGGCAGTTCAGATGGAAGCAGATGCTTCCTTTGGAACTTCTGAGTATAGCGAGAAATAAATTGCAATGAGTAGATTTGTTTTTGGTGTCAATGACTATTTTACTCCAGGATAAAATAGAAGCAGTGACATCTGAAAGTGAGTAGGCAAAACTAGCAAGTGAAAAAGCAGAGCGGGTCTGTGATGGCAGCAGGTAAAGGTTACATTTGCATGTGGTTCAAAACACCAAGGACAGAGCCACCCCAAGGAGCTGTCACGTAACAAATGCATCCCTGTGTTTGTGCCCCAGCCACTTCCCTCTGCCAAACCCTCGCATTTCTCAAACTAGCTTTGGTTGCTACATGTGGATTATCACTGGGCTTCTTACAACTTTCTCTGCCTGACACAGCAAATAGATTTGATTGTGGCCAGTGCCTGAGCTGCCCTTAAGCAATGGTGGGATTCCTGGCTCAATGCTTATTTGGAGGCTTAAGTGGTTTTTGGTGTTGGTGCTATCTTATCTGTAGAACTTTCTTAGGTGGGAGTGAAAAGGTCTGCCTGCTATATACTATGTTCCTAGTAAATATTGGTAGAATTTTCTGGACCTGCACGGACCAGTCTTTGAGAAAGGGCTATCTCTAAAATTCATTTTAGCAGTAAAAGTCTACAGATGTTGTCAAGATTCAGTCATACTCCATGCCAAAAATGCATTTATATATTTCCATTAAATTTCTCTTTAATACCTATTGTAATGTGTTAATGCAATTATTTACACAACTACTTCCTTCACCAGTCCGTGAATTCCAGAGGGCAAGTGTGGTGTGCTATTGATCTCTGCAGTCCTAGCTTTTGATACAGTGTCTTTCGTATAGTAAATATTCAATAAAAGTATATGATGGAAAAGCCATCTTTAGCAACTATATCTTTCAATTATGAGTCCCATATAAGTCTTTTAAATGATGGATAAGTAAATATTTTAAATAGAAGGAAACCTACTCAAGTCCTTGATCCCCTATGCATTCCCTCACACAACTGCTCTGAATGAGCATATGAGAATGGGAAAGCCAGCCTGCTTTTGTGCTCATTATTGAAAAATACTCCATAGGCAACCACATTGATGTAGGTTCTAAGCCTGACATTCCAGAACATTACTAGAGAAGTCTGAAGTGTAGAATGATTCCAAAATTGCTCCCATACATACAGTACCAAAGGCACATAGCCAGCCTGCCCCTAGAGGGAGAACCCTGGTGGATGCCAAGCCTGAATGAATTATCCTTTTCCACTGGAGTTCGGTTTCCTAGCTTCAGAAACCATATGGTCAGTTCCTAGAGACTTTCTGGAGGGTATGGGCCAGAGGTAGCTGAAAATTGCTAAGATGACCCTCCTGACAAACTCATCAGGCTGTGGAAGCATTTTGCCAGCAAAGCAGGTGCACCCGGGTGTGCCTGGTATCAGCCATGCCATAAAACAGAGATCAGCAAAATTTGTCTCTAAAGTACCAAATTATAAGTATTTAAGGCTTTGCAGATCACATACATGTCAGTTTTATATATTTCCTTGTGTATTTGCTTGGTTTTTTGTTTATTTTGATAAACTTTAAGAATACAAGCAGAATTCTTAACCAGAGAACATAGACAGAAAATTAGACAAGGATGACAGATCTGACCCATGGAGTATAGTTTACCAACCCCTGCAAAAGGTCAGATTGATTTAGAGACATGTGCGCTATTCTTTCGCTTTGATGATACCTCCAACCCAACAGTAAGTTCATTTTATTTTGGACCTTTCCTTATTGAAAAGAGTGAAAGATTTAGGTTTAGAAACCTAGGTTCCTACCTAGTCATTGTGTGATCGGGCAGCTGATTGGACTTCTCCAAGCTCCGGTTGCCTCATCTAAAAATATAGGTAAAAGGGGCGCCTGGGTGGCTCAGTCAGTCAAAGCATCTGCTTTTGGCTCAGGTCATGATCCCACCGTCCTGGGATCGAGTCCCATGTCAGTCTCCCTTCTTAGCGGGGAGCCTGCTCCCCCCTCTGTCTGCCAACCCCCTGCTTGCGTTCTCTCTCTCTCTGACAAATAAATAAATAAAATATTTTTTAAAATAAACAAAAATATGGGTAATGAATGAGTATCTTACAGGGTTGTTCAAAGACTCCAGTGAGATAACATATGTGAAAGTTTTTTGTAAATTATAGATTCTAAGTGTTAGCTATTACTACTCTTAATGTTACTGAACTCATAGGAAATAGAATTACTCTGATGACATTATGTTTTAGTTTGTATACATACAGTGGAAATAATAGAATGTGGGAAAATCCCAAAGAAATATTTGGCTCAAACCATAAATTATTAGAAAACTTCGAACTTTTCTTAGAAGCTATTATTTTGCTTATGTAGGAAATTACTTGTATGGAAAAACAAAACAGAAAAAAAAAACTTGTGGTTTCTTAACCCTCCACATTTGAAGAAGAAAACCACAAAAAAAATTATTTCTTAAAAAATATTTGTAGAGATCCATTTTCAAATGCCAAAGTTTCTGTCCTCCTAAAATTAAAATGAGCGAAGGCTCATTTCTTTAGAAAAAAAGGGATATTGAGATTTTGCTAAAAGTAAATATAACATAGTATGGTAAGGAGAAAAGGCAGATTCAATTAAATGCTGTTGGCTGGTTGTGAGCACAATGCTACCACATCTAACACATTTAGGAATTGAACAACTATTAAATGTCACCAAACTTTGGCAACAAACAAGACAAAAAGCGAATTCATATTCTTTCCATGAGACTTTTAAGGTATTTCTCCTCCCCCTCAAAATTATTTAAGGTCATCAACAAATTGTGGTAAATGGTGGTAGGAAGTAGTGTGTGCCTTTACAAAATGTGTACAACAAATTATTTCTAATTCCTAGTCTTTCCTTTTTAATCCTTAGCATCAGGGGCACCTGGGTTGCTCAGTCGGTTAAGCATCTACCTTTGGCTCAGGTCATGATCCCAGGGTCCTGGGATGGAGCCCCACCCATGTCGGGCTTTCTGCTCAGCAGGGAGCCTGCTTTTCCCTCTCCCTCTGCCTGCTGCTTATGCTCTCTCTCTCTCTCTCCTTATCAAATAAATAAAATTTAAAAAAAATAATAATCCTTAGCATTAGACATCAGACCACACTTTTTTTTCATAGCCTAACATTTTTGACATTTCACCCTCCAGTTCTTTATTCTCTGGATCCTCTTCCTTATCCTGTCCTGAAAAAATGAGCATTTCCAAACATTTTTTGATTGACGCCAACTCTCTCTGCAGCTTCATCCTTCAGACAACAAAATCATAAGTAGTTGTCTTATGTAACTATTCCCACTACATTTTAACCTCCAGTAGAACAGGAGCTTTACTTTGTTCCCTGCTAAATCCCTATGTAAGAAATATGGAACCTGCCTTACAGTTTCCCAGTGAGCCCAGTGCTGCTTTAATTCCCCTACTTCTAACTCCCTGTGCTTTAATCACAACTCTATATCCAGCATTCTACGTATAACTCTGCATACCACCACCTCAAACTCAACATATCCAAGCCACACTTACCAATCTTATTAGCCACTCCATAGATCCCCTCCTCTTGACTACCTTCCATTAATGCTACAAACTATCTTCTCAGTCATTTAGAAGTATCTCCATTCATCAACCATCCATTTAATTGCTGGGTCATTGTTAATTTTTTTTTTTTTTTGAGCTTCAAATATGGGTAGGATGACCAAATAACATCACATATAAGCCAGGACAGTGTTGAGAGCAGGAGTGCTATCTAGCTTGGTCATCAGGACGGTAACAAACCGGGGCTTCCTCAGATGGGCCAAGAACTATGCTAGAAATCATACATAATGCAAAGGTATATATGATAGATAGTTCCTGTCTCATAGGATTTAAGTCTTTTTTACAAAAGATAAAATAAACACAAATAACTATGAAATTCAGTAAAAAATTATATTACCAACAAATAATATAAACAAAATTTTGGAAATTTAAGAGAGAGATTCATTTTGGGTGAATGTATTAGAGAAAATATCCTGAAAGGTGTAACATTTTAATGAGTTTTGAAAAATAGTTATGATTTGCCCATGAAGACATGGGAGCAAATCAGGCTGAATGAATAGTGAGAACAAAGCTTTGTGAATGGAAAATAATTCAATAGAGCTGGCTAAAAAAGGAATAATAGTGAGAAACAGGTCTGGGAAAATATGTTGGGAATTTCTTGTCAGACTGGGACTGTGTTTCAGCTTTTATTTTACTTTGCTCTCTCCCACTCTTATAAATTGCAACATATACAAAACATTTAACCATTTAAAAAGTCTAAAAATGTTAAGGCATACTCTAGAATAAGATAAAGATCTCCATGGATCTAAACAACAGATACAGTCAAAGCAGTGGGTAAGCTTGAAACAGGTGTGCTGGACTTGGATTATAGAGATAGAAAAAGGCAAATCTTTTGCTACTCTGAAGAATGAGAAATAAAATTCACCAGAGCCAAGTTCACCATTTGAATTTTTTTCAGAAATTAACAAGGATTCTAAAATTTATATGAAGGAGCCAAATATAGCTAACAAAATATTGAAGAACAAGACTGTAGGACTTTCACTATCAGATACCAAAGTTATTGGAAAGATACAGGAATGAAACAGTTCAGTATTGGTGCAGTGACAGATAAGTAGATCAACAGAACAGAATAAGGCCAGAAACCAACCCCATATACTCAAACAATCAAAGACCAAAATGACACTGAACATTAGTGGGGGAAAGGATGATCTTTTAAATAAATGATTCTGGGTCTTTGAACAGTAAAAAGTAATTTGGATCACATGAAAAATAATTCACCTTGATCCCTACCTCACACTGCACACAAAATCTATTCTAAGTAGGACTAAAGATCAAATTTAAAAGGTAAAGCAATAGAGCTTCAAAAGATAACGTAGGGTATTATCTTCAGGACCTTGGGGTATAAAACACATTAAACATAAAGGAAGAGACGGATACATCTGTTACATGAAAATAGAAATTTCTGTTCATCAAAGAACACCATTAAAAAAGTGAAAAGACAAACCATGGACATTAGGAGAAGAGAGCTGCAATACCTTTAATTGCCAAAGCACAAAGTATTTATTCAGAATATATGGAGAACTCCTACAAATCAATAAGAAAAAGGACAATATTAGAAAAATGGATAAAATACTTCAAAAAGTAGGACATTCCAGACAACTAACAAACATTTTAAAAGATGTTCAACCTCATTATGCCCTGTTTAAATGCAAATTAAAATTGCTGTGAGATACACTACACATCCACTAGAATAGCTAAAATGAGAAAGATGTTTGAAAAGGTGGAGGAGCTATACTTACAAATATGCAGACATATAAGAATAAACTGCTAGAGGGGCGCCTGGGTGGCGCAGTCGTTAAGCGTCTGCCTTCGGCTCAGGGCGTGATCCCGGCATTATGGGATCAAGCCCCACATCAGGCTCCTCCGCTATGAGCCTGCTTCTTCCTCTCCCACTCCCCCTGCTTGTGTTCCCTCTCTCGCTGGCTGTCTCTAACTCTTCAAAAAAATAAAAATAAAATCTTAAAAAAAAAAAAAGAATAAACTGCTAGAGGCTATTTTTGAAAATCATTTGGCATTTATCTGCTAAAGCTTAATATGCAGGTATGCTAGGATTCAGCAATTCCATTCCTAGGTATACACTCAACAAAATGTGTATATACGTATGCCAAGAGACTTGCACATGGACTTTATTCATTAAACTAGTTCTTACATCCGTAAACAGAACTGATAGTTTGCAGCATGTTCATACATGGATTATTCTAGAGATGTGGTGTTTAACAGAGTAGCCACTAACCACGTGTGGCTATGTAAATTTAAATTATTTAAAATAAAATAAAATAGGGGCACCTGGGTGACATGGCAGTTGAGCATCTGCCTTTGGCTCAGGGCGTGATCCCGGCGTTATGGGATCGAGCCCCACATCAGGCTCCTCCGCTGTGAGCCTGCTTCTTCCTCTCCCACTCCCCCTGCTTGTGTTCCCTCTCTCACTGGCTGTCTCTGTCTCTGTCGAATAAATAAAATCTTTAAAAAATAAAATAAAATAAAATTTTCTGTTACTCAGTCACACTAACCACATTTCAAGTGCTCAGTAGCCATATGTGGCTAGTGTCTACCATATCGGATAGTGCAGAATATAAAAAATTTCTATCGTTACAGAGGTTTATTGGAAAGTGCTACTCTAGAGCCCTGAGAAGAAATAAACTAACATTACATGCAATGATAGCACGAATCTCCCATATATGGTTGAGTGACTAGACACAAAAGAATATATTCTTGGAATTCCAATCACATAGATATATCTTTTTAAAAAGCAGCTAACCTATGGTCTTAGAAGTCAGTACAGTCATTACTTTTGGGGAGGAAGAAGAATTAATAATTGGAAGTGGGCATGAAAAGTCCTACGTGATTCTGGTAAGATTGTATTTCTTAATGGGGAAGTTTACTTTGTGAAAATCTAACTAGCAGTACATACATGATTCTACTGTTGGTGTTGTCATTGTTGTTGTTGTTTTACACAGGTTACTCCTTAATAAAAAATTTATTTAAAAATAAAACTAAAGAAAAAAATATAGATACCTCAATAGAAATTTCACAAAGAGACCCGAATGAAGACTTCACAAAACAGAGAGTTAAATGACCAATAAACATATGAAAACTGGCTCAACTTCAATTATTAATCAGAAAATGCAAACTAAAACACAATAAGCTATTTCCACACAAACACCAAAATAGCTAAAATTAAGAAGACTGACAATGGAGATTCTTGTACCTCTGATGGAGTGTACTTGGTACAGTGACTTTGGAAATGTATGTGTCAATATCTACTGAAGCAGAACATTTAGAATTTACAATTTGTTTTATGATCCAAGAATCTTATTTCTGGGAAATATACCCAATTGAAATTCTGCACGTGTTACACTAAGAGCCTTTACACAATGGATAGCAACATTATCTATAATAGCTAAACACTAGACAAAGAAAAGATAAATGAATATTGGCTTATTCATACCCTGAAATACTATAAAGCAATGCCAGTAAATAATCTACATAATTTGTAGAGAACAGGATGACTGATTCTCACAAATATAATCTTGAACTCAAGAAGCCAGATATGATGGAATATATACCATATGGGTTATATAAAGTTCAAAAATAAGCATGAGTAAAAAAATAGGTATCAATTAGATAATATCAATACCTAGGCAGTTGTGATAATCCAACAAGCTGTATATTTACAATTGGTGCACTTTTCTGCATATGTGTTTTATTTTAATTTTAAGAGTTTAAACAAAGAATAATAGATGAGAATTGTTAAGAAATAAAAAATTACATGAATCTTCACTTTGAAGGGACATAATAACACTCCAAAGAAAATAAACAAATTCACATTTTAGGAAACTGGAGAACATAAAAGGTAAAAATAAAAGCTACTGAGGAGATAAAAGATTACTTATAAATAAAAGTCAATTAGATTGATAGCAAAATTATCATCAGCAAAAATAAATAACAACAGAAAAAGGACTAATCTAAATAGGAAAGAGAAAGTAATGTTAACATTTTTTTACCAAAAACATTTTTATTAAGAAGGAATATTCCCAATAGAACAAAGATTATGTCAAACACCAACATGAAATATCTTCATTATCTGGAATAGAGACCACTTTTATGACTCAAGTGAGAAACCATAAAGGAAATAAATGGTAAATGATAACTTATAATTTTATCACCAACAGAACTATCTTTTAAGAGTAAATATGAAATAAAGATGTTTTTGGATATACACAGATTAAGAGAGTTCTATATGACATAGAAAATTTATGTAAAAGAGGGGCGCTTGGGTGGCACAGCGGTTAAGCGTCTGCCTTCGGCTCAGGGCGTGATCCCGGCGTTATGGGATTGAGCCCCACATCAGGCTCTTCCACTATGAGCCCGCTTCTTCCTCTCCCACTCCCCCTGCTTGTGTTTCCTCTCTTGCTGGCTGTCTCTATCTCTGTTGAATAAATAAATAAAATCTTTAAAAAAAAAAAGAAAATTTATGTAAAAAAACTATCAAAAATTATATTTTAACAAGAATTTAAAAATTCATAAAAGAGCTTTTTGTCTCTTTTGTTAATCAATGTGTTTCAGCTGCCTAAAACAGTGCCTAGTACAAGAGAAAGTCCTCAATAATTTACTGAGTGAAGAAGGAAAGTGAAATCAGAGGGGAAAAAATAGGTAGATATAAGCAAAGTGAGGAAAAATCAGAAAATACTCTGGTAGGTTTAATTATAACTATATATATAAATATATATATAAATATATAAATATATATAAATATATATATAAATATAT
>NW_024423453.1:66340177-66367683 GCF_017311325.1 Ursus maritimus
TGTAATGTCCCTTTGTTTTTTCTAGTAAGGATCTTTACCTGAAATTGTATTCAGTCTGATATTAATATTGCAACATCAGCTTTGTTTTAGGCAGCATATTTTTGGTTTATTACTTTCTAGACCTTTATTTCAGCTTTTATGGTCATTTTGTTATAGGACTGTTCTGTATAGGTTCTGTAAAGCTTCTTCATTTTTTTTAAAGTATAATCTGACAGTTCTGTATTTTAATAGGTAAGTTTTATCTGTTCTCATGCATTATGATTGTAGATTGTTAGGATTTATTTGTATGTTTTCAAAAGTGGATTTATTTTAATCACATTTTGCTTTCTGATAATCATCATTTTTCTCTGATTTTCCTCTTGTTTCCCTCCTTTCTATTGCATTGATAAAGTTATTTTGTATTCTTCCCTTCATCTAATTTTTGTTTGACAATCGGTATATATTATTTCCTATTCTGTAAGCAGTTACTATCAAATTTTTATTTGTACTTAAATATATGTTTTTCTAACAAAAGCTAGAGTTACCTTCAGTTTCGCTTTCCTTTCCTAAAACTAATCATTTTAACAGATTCTAATTACCCATTGAACCACACTTCCAATTTTTTCCTTACTGGTAATTATCCATTGATTAAAAACAAAAATTTTGCAATTATAGTTATATATATATTTATATATTTATATATATATTTATATATATTTATATATTTATATTATATTTATATATATTTATATATATATTTATATATATTTATATATTTATATATATTTATATATATTTATATATTTATATATATTTATATATATTTATATATTTATATATATATTTATATATATTTATATATTTATATATATATTTATATATATAGTTATAATTAAACCTACCAGAGTATTTTCTGATTTTTCCTACTTTGCTTATATCTACCTATTTTTCCCCTCGATTTCACTTTCCTTCTTCACTCAGTAAATTATTGAGGACTTTTCTTGTACTAGGCACTGTTTTAGGCAGCTGAAACACATTGATTAACAAAAGAGACAAAAAGCTCTTTTATGAATTTTAAATTCTTGTTAAAATATAATTTTTGATAGTTTTTTACATAAATTTTCTTTTTTTTTTTAAAGATTTTATTTATTTATTCAACAGAGATAGAGACAGCCAGCAAGAGAACAGCAAGCAGGGGAGTGGAGAAGAAGCGGGCTCATAGTGGAAGAGTCCTGATGTGGGGCTCAATCCCATAGCCCGGGATCACGCCCCCTGAGCCGAAGGCAGACGCTTAACCGCTGTGCCACCCAAGCGCCCCTCTTTACATATTCTATGTCATATAGAACTCTCTTAATCTGTGTATATCCAAAAACATCTTTTATTTCATATTTACTTTAAAAGATAGTTCTGTTGGTGATAAAATTATAAGTTATCATTTACCATTTATTTCCTTTATGGTTTCTCACTTGAGTCATTAAAAGTGGTCTCTATTCCAGATAATGAAGATATTTCATGTTGGTGTTGACATAATCTTTGTCTATTGGGAATATTCCTTCTTAATAAAAATGTTTTTTAAAAAATGTTAACATTACTTTCTTTCCTATTTAGATTAGTCCTTTTTCTGTTGTTATTTATTTTTGCTGATGATAATTTTGCTATCAATCTATTGACTTTATTTATAAGTAATCTTTTATCTCCTCAGTAGCTTTTATTTTTACCTTTTGTGCTCCAGTTTCCTAAATGTGAATTTGTTTATTTTCTTTGGAGTGTTATTATGTCCCTTCTAAAGTGAAGATTCATGTAATTTTTATTTCTTAACAATTCTCATCTATTATTCTTTGTTTAAACTCTTAAAATTAAAATAAAACACATATGCAGAAAAGTACCAATTGTAAATATACAGCTTGTTGGATTATCACAATCCTGCCTAGGTATTGATATTATCTAATTGATACCTATTTTTTTATCCTCATGCTTATTTTTGAACTTTATATAACCCATATGGTATATATTCCATCATATTGCTTTCTTGAGTTCAAGATTATATTTGTGAGAATCAGTCATCCCTGTTCTCTACAAATTATGTAGATTATTTACTGGCATTGCTTATAGTATTTCAGGGTATGAATAAGCCAATATTCATTTATCTTTCTTTGTCTAGTGTTTAGCTATTATAGATAATGTTGCTATCCATTGTAAAGGCTCTTAGTGTAACACGTGCAGAAATTTCAATTGGGTATATTTCCCAGAAATAAGATTCTTGGATCATAAAACAAATTGTAAATTCTAAATGTTCTGCTTCAGTAGATATTGACACATACATTTCAAAGTCACTGTACCAAGTACACTCCATCAGAGGTACAAGAATCTCCATTGTCAGTCTTCTAATTTTAGCTATTTTGGTGTTTGTGTGGAAATAGCTTATTGTGTTCTTAGTTTGCATTTTTCTGATTAATAATTGAAGTTGAGCCAGTTTTCATATGTTTATTGGTCATTTAACTCTTGTTTTTGTGAAGTCTTCATTCGGGTCTCTTTGTGAAATTTCTATTGAGGTATCTATATTTTTTTCTTTAGTTTTATTTTTAAATAAATTTTTTATTAAGGAGTAACCTGTGTAAAACAACAACAACAATGACAACACCAACAGTGAATAGTACATGTACTGCTAGTTAGATTTTCACAAAGCTAAACTTCCCCATTAAGAAATACAATCTTACCAGAATCACGAGGACTTTTCATGCCTCACTTCCATATTAATTCTTCTTCCTCCCCAAAAGTAATGACTGTACTGACTTCAAGACCATAGGTTAGCTGCTGCTTTTAAAAAGATATATCTATGTGATTGGAATTCCAAGAATAATTTGTCGTCTAGTCACCAACCAATATGGGAGATCGTGCTATCATTGCATGTAATGTTAGTTTATTTCTTTCAGGCTCTAGAGTATGTCCTTCCAATAAACCTCTGTAACGATAGAAATTTTTTATATTCTGCACTATCCGATATGGTAGACACTAGCCACATATGGCTACTGAGACCTTGAAATGTGGTTAGTGTGACTGAGTAACAGAAAATTTTATTTTATTTTATTTTTTAAAGATTTTATTTATTCGACAGAGACAGAGACAGCCAGTGAGAGAGGGACGACAAGCAGGGGGAGTGGGAGAGGAAGAAGCAGGCTCACAGCGGAGGAGCTTCTATGGGGCTCGACCCATGCCCGGGATCACCGCCTGAGCCAAAGGCAGATGTCAACTGCCATGTCACCCAGGTGCCCTATTTTTATTTTATTTTAAATATTTAAATTTACATAGCCACACGTGGTTAGTGGCTACTCTGTTAAACACCACATCTCTAGAATAATCCATGTATGAACATGTGCAAACTATCAGTTCTGTTTACGGATGTAAGAACTAGTTTAATGAATAAAGTCCATGTGCAAGTCTCTTGGCTACAAGATATACACATTTGTTGAGTGAATTAGGATGAATTGCTGAATCCCAGCATACCTGCATATTAAGGTTTAGCAGATAAATGCCAAATGATTTTCAAAAATAGCCTCTAGCAGTTTATTCTTTTTTTTTTTTTAAGATTTTATTTTTATTTTTTTGAAGAGTTAAGAGACAGCCAGCGAGAGAGGGAACACAAGCAGGGGGAGGAGAGGAGAGCAGGCTCATAGCGGAGGAGCCTGATGTGCTTGATCCCATAATGCCGGGATCACGCCTGAGCGAAGGCAGACGCTAACGACTGCGCCCAGGCGCCCTCTAGCAGTTTATTCTTATATGTCTGCATATTTGTAAGTATAGCCCTCCACCTTTTCAAACATCTTTCTCATTTTAGCTATTCTAGTGGATTGTAGTGTATCTCACAGCAATTTTAATTTGCATTTAAACAGGGCATAATGAGGTTGGAACATCTTTTAAAATGTTTGTTAGTTGTCTGAATGTCCTACTTTTTGAAGTATTTTATCCATTTTTCTAATATTGTCCTTTTTCTTATTGATTTGTAGGAGTTCTCCATATATTCTGAATAAATACTTTGTGCTTTGCAATTAAAGGTATTGCAGCTCTCTTTCTCCTAATGTCCATGGTTTGTCTTTTTCACTTTTTAATGGTGTTCTTTGATGAACAGAAATTTCTATTTTCATGTAACAGATGTATCCGTCTCTTCCTTTATGTTTAATGTGTTTTATACCCCAGTCCTGAAGATAATACCCTACGTATCTTTTGAAGCTCTATTGCTTTACCTTTTTAAATTTGATCTTTAGTCCTACTTAGAATAGATTTTGTGTGCAGTGTGAGGTAGGGATCAAGGTGAATTATTTTTCATGTGATCCAAATTACTTTTACTGTTCAAAGACCCAGAATCATTTATTTAAAAGATCATCCTTTCCCCCCACTAATGTTCAGTGTCATTTTGGTCTTTGATTGTTTGAGTATATGGGGTTGGTTTCTGGCCTTATTCTGTTCTGTTGATGCCTTATCCGCCACCAAACGCGCCCGTAGCTTCATCTTGGTATCGATTGAAGCTCAGTCTTGTTCTTTTTGTCATGTTGCTAACTTGCTCCCAATATTTAAAAATTTCTAAAAAAATTCGGTTTCGGTGAATTTATTCTTCTGAGTAGCGATTGTTTTTCATCTCTGATAATCCGTTCCATCACACCGCTTTCTCAGCCACCACTGTATCTGGATTCATGGAGAGTCTGTTCGACTTAAAGTGTTTTGGAATATTTTTATACAAATGTTGTTAAAGTTGTTTTGGAAAAGGTAGCTTGCACTTAGTAGAAATCGTGAAACAAAGTAAAATAAAAGTTAAGTAAACCAAAGGAAATCTCCCTCATGTGCCACCTTCTCAGCTCTTTGCCAGCTCTTGGCTGTGATCCATTCCGGCTCACAAAGCCTTAGTTCCACTATTTTGGTCTGATGTAGTGCAAACATGGGTAAACAAAAATTAAAGATTTTCCAAAATCGTTCTTCATACTTAGTAAAGCGACACTTCACTGCTTCATCCTCTCAAATCATAAAATTAACCAACTGTCTTCAGGATATTTCTAATACATTCACCAAATGGTCTCTTAAATTTCAAAATTTTTTATAAACTGGTTTGTGTTTATTTTGTCTTTGTAAAAAGACTTAAATCCTATGAGACAGGAACTATCTATCATATATACCTTTGCATTATGTATGATTTCTAGCATAGTTCTTGGCCCATCTGAGGAAGCCCCCGGTTTGTTACCGTCCTGATGACTACGTAGTAGCACTCTGCTCTCAACACTGTCCTGGCTTATATGTGATGTTATTTGGTCATCCTACCCATATTTGAAGCTCAAAAAAAAAAAAAATTAACAATCTCCAAGAATTAAAAATGGATGGATTATGGAATGGAGATACTCTAAATGACTGAGAAGATAGTTTGTAGCATTAATGGGAAGGTAGTCAAGAGAGGGGATCTATGGAGTGGCTAATAAGATTGGTAAGTGGCTGTATGCTTGAGTTTGAGGTGGTGGTATGCAGAGTTATACGTGAGAATGCTGGATATAGAGTTGTGATTAAAGCACAGGGAGTTAGAAGTAGGGGAATTAAAGCAGCACTGGCTCACTGGGAAACTGTAAGGCAGGTTCCATATCTTACATAGGGATTTAGCAGGGAACAAAGTAAAGCTCCTGTTCTACTGGTGTTAAAATGTAGTGGGAATACGTTAGCCATCAAGACAACTACTTATGATTTTGTTGCACAGGATGAAGCTGCAGAGAGAGTTGGCGCTCAATCAAAAATGTTTGGAAATGCTCATTTTTTCAGGACAGGATAAGGAAGAGGATCCAGGAGAATAAAGAACTGAGGGGTGAAATAAAAATGTTAGGCTATGGAAAAAAGTGTGGTCTGATGTCAATGCTAAGGATCTTATTATTTTTTTAAATTTTATTTATTTGATAAGAGAGAGAGAGAGAGAGAGCAAAGCAGCAGGCAGAGGGAGAGGGAAAGCGAGGCTCCCTGCTGAGCAGAAAGCCCGACATTGGGGCTCCATCCCAGGGACCCTGGGATCATGACCTCGAGCCAAAGGGTAGATGCTTAACCGACTGAGCAACCCAGGTGCCTCTGATGCTAAGGATTAAAAAGGAAAGACTAGGAATTAGAAATAATTTGTTGTGACACATTTTTGTAAAGCACACAGTAACTACTTCCTCTACACCATTTACCACAATTTGTTGATGACCTTAAATAATTTTGAGGGAGAGAAATACCTTTTAAAAGTCTCATGGAAAGAATATGAATTCCGCTTTTGTCTTGTTTGTTGCCAAAGTTTAGACATTTAAGTGTTGTTCAATTCCTAAATTGTTACAGATGTGGTAGCATTGTGCTCACAACCAGCCAACAGCATTTAATTGACTGCCTTTTTCCTTACCATACTATGTTATATTTACTTTTAGCAAAATCTTCAATATCCTTCTTTTTTTCTAATAGAAATGAGTTCGCTCATTTTAATTTTAGGAGGACAAGAGAAACTCGGTATTTGGAATGATTCTATAAATATTTTTTAAGAAATAAATTTTTTTGTGGTTTTCTTCTTCAAATGGAGAGGGTTAAGAAACCACAAGTTTTTTTTTTTTCTGTTTTGTTTTTCCATACAAGTAATTTCCATACATAAGCAAAATAATACTCTGAAGAAAAGTTCGAAGTTTTCTAATAATATGGTTTGAGCCAAATATTTCTTTGGATTTTCCCACATTCTATTATTTCCACTGTATGTATACAAACTAAAACATAATGTCATCAGAGAATTTATTTCCTATGAGTTCAGTAACATTAAGAGTAGTAATAGCTAACACTTAGAATCTATATACCTATACAAAACTTTCACATATGTTATCTCACTGGAGTTTTGAACAACTCCTGTAAGATACCATTCATTACCCATATTTTTTGTTTATTTAAAAAAAAAAAATATTTATCTTATTTATTTGTCAGAGAGTAGAGAACGTTACATACAGGGTTGTGCAGACAGGAGGGGGGAGCAGGCTCCCGCTAAGAAGGGAGACTGACATGGACTCCGATCCCAGGACGGTGGGATCTATGACTGAGCCAAAGCAGTGCTTGACTGACTGAGCCACCCAGGCGCCCTCTTTACCTATTAGAGATTGCAACCGGAGCTTGGAAGTCCAATCAGCTGCCCGATCCACAATGACTAGGTAAACCAGGTACAAACCTAAATCTTTCACTTTTCTGGATAAGGAAAGGTCCAAAATAAAATGAACTTACTGTTGGGTTGAGGTATCATCAGCGAAGAATAGCGCACATGTCCTCTAAATCAATCTGACCTTTGCAGGGGTTGGTAAACTATACTCCATGGGTCAGATCTGTCATCCTTGTCTAATTTTCTGTCTATGTTCTCTGGTTAGAATTCTGCTTGTGTTCTTTAAAGTTAGGTCAAAATAAACAAAAAACCAAGCAAATACACAAGGAAATATATAAAATGGGACATGTAGTGATCTGCAAAGCCTTCAAATACTTATAATTTGGTACTTTTAGAGACAAATTTTGTGATCTCTGTTTTATGGCATGGCTGATACCAGGCACAATCTCGGTGCACCTGCTTTGTGGCAAAAATGCTTCCACAGCCTGATGAGTTTGTCAGGAGGGTCATCTTGGGCAATTCTTCAGCTACCTCTGGCCCATACCTCCAGAAAGTCCCTAGGAACTGACCATATGGTTTCGAAGCTAGGAAACCGAACTCCAGTGGAAAAGGATAATTCATTCAGGCTTGGCATCCACCAGGGTTCTCCTCTAGGGCAGGCTGGCTATGTGCCTTGGTACTGTATGTGCTGGAGCATTTGGAATCATTCTTACACTTCAGACTTTCTAGTAATGTTCTGAACAGCTTTAGAACTCTACATCAATGTGTTGTCTAGAGTTTTTTCAATAATGAGCACAAAGCAGGCTGGCTTTCCCATTCTCATGTCATCTCAGAGCAGTTGTGTGAGGGAATGCAAGGGGATCATGACTTGAGTAGGTTTCCTTCTATTTAAATATTTACTTATCCATCATTTAAAAGACTTATATGGGACTCATAATTGAAAGATATAGTTGCTAAAGATGGCTTTTCCATCATATACTTTTATTGAATATTTACTATAGAAGACACTGTATCAAAAGCTAGGACTGCAGAGATCAATAGCACACCACACCTTGCCCTCTGGAATTCTACGGACTGGTGAAGGAAGTAGTCTGTGTAAATAATTGCATTAACACATTACAATAGGTATATTAAAGAGAAATTTAATGGAAATATATAAATGCATTTTGGCATGGAGTATGACTGAATCTGACAAATCTGTAGATTCTTTTACTGCTAAAATGAATTTTAGAGATAGCCCTTTTCAAAGACTGGTCCGTGCAGGTCCAGAAAAATTCTGCAGCCAATATTGTTTAGGAGTATAGTATAGCAGGCAGACCTTTCACTCCCACCTCAAGAAAGTTCTACAGAGATAAGATAGCACCAACACTAAAACCACTTAAGCCTCCAAATAAGCATTGAGCCAGAATCCCACCATTGCTTAGTGGCAGCTTCAGCACTGGCACAATCAAATCTATTTGCTGTGTCTAGGCAGAGAAGTTGTAAGAAGCTTCAGTGATAATCCACTGTAGCAACCAAAGCTTAAGGTTTGAGAAATGCGAGGGTTTGGCAGAGGGAAGTGGCTGGGGCACAAACACTAGGGATGCATTTGTTACGTGACGTCCTTGGGTGCTGTCCTTGGTGTTTTGAACCACATGCAAATGTACCTTTACCTGCTGCCATCACAGACTCCAGCTTCTGCTTTTTACTTGCTAGTTTTGCTCTACTTACTTTCAGATGTCACTGCTTCCTATTTTATCTCCGAGTAAAATAGTCATTGACACCAAAACAAATCTTACTCATTGCAATTTATTCTCGCTCATACTCAGAAGTTCCAAAGGAAGCATCTGCTTCCATCTGCTCCGCCTCAGGTCCCTGGATGCTGCCGACTGGTGCTCACACACTCTGAAGTTACTTTGTGGTATCAGCGCATTTTGAGTTGTCCCAGGCTTTTAAGTACAAATAAAAATTTGATAGTAACTGCTTACAGAATAGGAAATAATATATACCGATTGTCAAACAAAAATTAGATGAAGGGAAGAATACAAAATAACTTTATCAATGCAATAGAAAGGAGGGAAACAAGAGGAAAATCAGAGAAAAATGATGATTATCAGAAAGCAAAATGTGATTAAAATAAATCCACTTTTGAAAACATACAAATAAATCCTAACAATCTACAATCATAATGCATGAGAACAGATAAAACTTACCTATTAAAATACAGAACTGTCAGATTATACTTTAAAAAAAATGAAGAAGCTTTACAGAACCTATACAGAACAGTCCTATAACAAAATGACCATAAAAGCTGAAATAAAGGTCTAGAAAGTAATAAACCAAAAATATGCTGCCTAAAACAAAGCTGATGTTGCAATATTAATATCAGACTGAATACAATTTCAGGTAAAGATCCTTACTAGAAAAAACAAAGGGACATTACATTATGATGTGGCAGGAACTTTTTCTTGGTCTACCCCTCAACACTATGAAAATTATCTAATAAATAACCATACATTGGAATGAACCTGGCTACAATATTAACAGATGTAGTACAATAACTGTCAGAATTCTAAGGAGAAAATATTATATCCATAATGGTAGTTTGAGACATTAAGTCACTTATATCAGAAACTAGTAGAGCAAGTATCAGACCTAATATTAGTAAGGAGAGGTAAAATTTTCATAATAAAATTGTGTTTGATATAATGAGTGTATAGGGATCCCAGTGCCCATAAATAAAGAACATGAATGTTTTTCAAGCACATAGGAAACATTTCAAAATGACCATATACTAAATTATGAAGTCTGAAGAATTCCAAAGAATCAGTATTGTATAGATGATTGTCCTAGACTTCAATGTAGTCAAATTCATATCAACATTAAAACAATAGGTTAAAATTTTGATTCTAAAAAAATCACACTCCTAACTAATTAATGGATAAAGAAGAAAAACATTGGAATGTGTGAAATATTTGGAACTGCATGACTATGCAAGCACTACATAACAAATCAAAATTTATGGGTGTGCTAAGTGGAATTTAGAGGTAAATTATTATGTAATTGCCTTTGTTTTTAAAACAAATGAAAAAGATGTTCAGTATGTGTGTGTCTAACATGACAGAATAATAACATCAGAGTAAAACTAAATAAAGTAGAAAAAAGGAAAAGTCAAGGAAAGATCAGAAATTAATGGAAGAGAAAACATAGTAATATGTGTCATGATCCCAAAAGAATTTAATTTGAAATCAACAATAAAAGCATGGGTTTCTTTAAAAAGACAAAACCAATGCTAATGGAAACTAAAAAGCACGATGTTGAAAAACTAATGAGTTAAAACTATGAAACTTAAGGGGAAAATCAGGAAAATATCTCTGGGGTAAGCAGAGTTCTTAGACTTGATGCCAAAAAGCACAATCCATAATAGGAAAAATTGATAAATTGGATCTGATCAATGAGAAGAACTTTCGCTCTTAGTAGAAGCATGAAAAGAAAAGCTAAAAGCTGGGAGAAATTAGAAATGGATCAAAGACTTAAATGTAAGACCCGAAACCAAAAAATTCCTGGAAGAAAACATAGGGAAGAATCTCCCTGACATTGGTCTTGGCAATGAGTTTTGGGGTATGACAACAAAAGCAGAAACAACCACAACCAAATCAGTAAGTGGGATTTCATCAAGCTTAAAAGCTTTTGCACTGCAAAAGAGACAATCAACAAAAGGAAAAAGCAACCCATGGAATAGGAGGAAATATTTGCAAACCATGTATTGGATAAAAGCTTAAAACCAAAATTTAAAAAGAGCTCATGCAACTCAATAACATGAAAACCAAACAATCTGATTAAACAATGGGCAGAGGAACTAAGTGAATATTTTTCCAAAGAATATAACCCAATAGCCAACAGGTACATTAAAAGGTGCTCAACATCACTAATTGTCAGGAAAATGAAAATTAAAACCACAGTGAGATATCACTACACCTATGAGAATGGCTAACATGAAAAAGACAAGAGATGACAAGTGTTGGTGAGGATGTGGAGCCAAGAGAAACCTTGTGCACTGCTAATGGGATTGTAAACTGGTTCGGCCACTATGAAAAACAGTATGGAAATTCTTCAAAAAATTATTATGAATTACCATACAATCTAGCAATCTCATGTCTGTGTATATACCCAATGGAAATAAAAACAGGTGATCAAAAAGATATTGGCACTCTCATATTTATTGCAGCAGTATTCACAATAGCCAAGATATGAAAACAACCTAAGTGTCTGTCAATAGATGGGGGTATAAAGAAGATTTTGTATATATATGAAATACTATTCAGCCATGAGAAAGAAGAAAACTGCCATTTGCAAAAACATGGATGGACCTTGAGGACATTATGCTAAGTAAAACAAGTCAGACAGAGAAAGACAAGTACTGTATGATATTGCTTATATGTGGAATCTAGAAAAAAAAAGAATTAGAAAATACAGAGAGTGGAATGGTTGGGGAGATGGGGAAATGGAAGAAATATTTAAGGTTACATACTTGAAACTAGTAGATAAATAAATCCTGGAGATCTACTACACTGTATAGTGATTATAGACAACAAAAGTGTATTATAAACATTAAACTGGCTAAGAGACTAGATCTTAATTGTTTCCACAACAAGAAGAAATGATAATTATGCGATGTGACAGAGATATTAGCTAATGCTCCAAGGGCAACCATTTGCAATATGAATATACCAAATTTTTTAAAAATGGGAAAAATCATTTGCAAACCACACATCCAACAAAGAAATAGTATCTATATCTATCTACCTATCTATCTATGTATCTATCATCTATTTACCTATCTTCATATCTTTAAACTCAATAGTAAAAAAAAAAAAACCCAAACAATCCAATTCGAATAGAAAATGGGAAAGAGACATGAAGAGACATTCAGTAAAATCACTGAAGAAGAAATGCAGATGGCACATGAGCACATAGAAAGATGTTTAACATCACTAACCATCAAGGAAATACAAAACAAAACCACAGTGAGATATTGCTACACACCTAGCAAGGTGTTTGAAATAAAAAAAAAGAGTGATAGTACCAAATGCTGGTGGAATATAGAGAAACTGGATTATTCATGCATTAACTGATGGTAATGTAAAATGGTACTGCCACTCTGGAAAATAGTTTGACAGTTTTCTTTACAAAATTAAGTATATACTAGAGGAGAACACAGGCAGCAACCTCTCTGACCTCAGCTGCAGCAACTTCTTGCTAGACACATCTCCAAAGGCAAGGGAAACAAAGGCAAAATGAACCATTGGGACTTCACCAAGATAAAAGTCTTTTGCACAGAAAAGGAAACAGTTAACAAAACCAAAAGCCAAAGGACAGAATGGGAGAAGATATTTGCAAATGTCTTACCAGATAAAGTGCTAGGATCATGATCCTATAAAGAACTTGTCAAACTCAGTACCCTAAGAACAAATAATGCAATCAAGAAATGAGCATAAGACACAGAATTTTCTCCAAAAAAGACATACAAATAACCAACAGACACACAAAAAAGCGCTCAACATCACTCGGCATCAGGGAAATACAAATCAAAACCACAATGAGATACCACCTCACACCAGTCAGAATAGCTAAAATTAACAAGTCAGGAAATGACAGATGTTGGTGAGGATGCAGAGAAAGGGAACCCCTCTCACACTGTTGGTGGGAATGCAAGCTGGTACAGCCACTCTGGAAAACAGTATGGAGGTTCCTCAAGAAGTTGAAAATAGAGCTACCCTATGACCCAGCAAATGCACTACTAGGTATTTATCCCAAAGATACAAATGCAATGACCCAAAGAGGCACCTTCTCCCTAATGTTTATAGCAGCAATGTTCACAATTGCCAAATTATGGAAAGAGCCCAGATGTCCACTGACAGATGAATGGTTAGAGAAGATGTCGTATATATATACAACAGAATATTACTCAGCCATCAAAAAAATGAAATCTTGCCATTTGCAATGACATGGATGGAACTAGAGAGTATTATGCTAAGTGAAAAAAGTCAGTCAGAGAAAGACACTTATATGATTTCACTCATGTGTTTCATTTAAGAACCAAACAGAGAAGCATAGGGGAAAGGAGTGAAAAATAAAACAAGATGAAATCAGAGAGGGAGACAAACCATAAGAGATTCTTAATCATAGGAAACAAACTGAGGGTTGCTGGAGGGGAGGGGAGTGGGAGGATGGGATAATTGGGTGATGGACATTAAGGAGGGCACGTGATGTAAAGAGCACTAGGTGTTATATAGGACTGATGAATCACTGAACTCTACCTTTGAAACTCATGATACACTATATGCTAATTAATTGGATTTAAATACATTAAGAAGAAAAAAACCTAAATGTCTACTTACCATACAACCCAACAATTGTACTCTTCAGCATTTATCTCAGGAATGGGAAACCTCACATTCACATAAAAACCTATACACAAATGGTTAAGGCACATTTATTTGTAATGGCCCTAAACTAAAAACATCCCATATGTCCTTCAAAAGGTGAATGGTTAAACTAATTGTAGGACATCTATACCATGGAATACTGTTCAGCAGTATAAAGAGGAATTAATTATTGTTACATGCAACTACTTCAATAAATATCTAAGGTATTATGTTGAGTCATAAAGTTAAAGCTAGAAAGGTCACATACTGCATAAATCCTTTTATAATATTTTGAAATAACAAGTTTTTAGAAATGGAAAAGAGTGAGTTGTCAGGAGAATGGACCAGGTGGGCTGGGAAAGAGAATGTGAGTGTCTATAAAAGGGCAACATGAGGGATCCTTAAGGGCATGTAACTATTCTGTATCTTGATTCTGTCAATATCAACATCCTGGTTGTAATATTGTACCATGGTTTTTCAAGACATTATCAATGTGGAAACTGGGTAAAAGGTACATGGGATCTGTCTATATTATTTCTCACAACTGTATGTGATCTACAACTACTTAAACATAAAAAGGTTAATTAGAGAAACTAATTAAAGAAAAATCCCCATGAAATTAAGGTGTATTTACAACTGAATAAAGGACAGATATCAAACTTCTATAATATACCTAAAGTGACACTTATAAATCCATTTTAAAGTATAAAGATTGAAATTAGTTGTTCAACACGAGAAACCTAAAATATTACTGGCAAGGTAAACCCCAAAGGTGATAGAAAGAAGAAAAGAGAGTAAAGATAATGGCAGAAATTAATACAGTAGATAGAAATAAGCAAAAAAAACAAAAACAAAAGCCACAAAGACATAACCAACAAAATCACAACCAGCGTTTTGGGGAAAAAAAAAAGCAGAACTTTTACAGGAATAATTAAGAAATAGGAGAGAAAGGGCATTTAAACAGTATTAGGGGAAAAAAGACATATAAGTAGAGTATATATTTCAAAAGTTGTAAGACAATGTCATGAAAATGTTTATGCCAATAACTATCAAAAGTCATATTAAAATGTAACATAACAAAAAATTAAAACCAGAGTAAACTATAACTACTGAAGAAATAAAACTGGTTGGATACCAACAAAGTCATTAAAATTTCAATGACATTTCTAACTTCTGGAAACGGTAGAGCATTTCTGTCATAGTAATCTTTCTGCATAGAACAATTGTAAATCCTAGATTACATATATGTGTGTGTGTGTGTGAATGTATGTACAATACAGACAGACACCCACAGTTATTCTCATTTGTGATAGTTATATTCTATAAAGTCACTGCAAACACTGAATTACCAAGTACTGAACCATTGTTCCTATGGAAAATATAGGGTTAGGTTCTCTGGTCACAGCATTTTCATCAACTGATCAATATGTAACTTTGTTATATGTGTATTAATGTTTAAAGACACCTTATTTCATATATATATATATATATATATATATATATACTTGAACAAAGCTAATCTAACACATGATTTTGTCCATAAGGCACATCGCAACCTTATCACACTTAGGAACACTAAAGAGCATGTTGAGACTACGCTTGGGGGCCATTTTAAACAATGTAACCACCACCAAAAAGCACAAAAATGCAGAAATGTGGCCCCAAGTAGACCACAAAAGGAACACTTGTTTATAGTATGGAGCTCAAACACAATGGTAGAGCATCAAGTTTGACCTCAACTGGGGGCATACAGTGACTCAGATATTTTGCTGTTCTGTATAAGTCCATGAATGACTGCAAAAACATAATGAATGTTCATTTAAGGGTTACTAATAAATTTTAGCAAGTAGTTGAATTTGCAAATGTGGAATTTGCAAATAATGAGGATTGACTATATGTCTACAAATTATATGAAGGTACTCTATATAAAGTGACCCCAGAAGGGCAGAAAATGAAGGAAAATCCATCTTTTAAAGAAATTGCAGTAGGTGAGATTGTTTATCTTTGCTGTTTGCCTTATGGCACTTCCCAGTCCTTGCTGAATAGGGTGATGGAAGTCTCCAGTTTTACCTGCTTGAAGTGTTAGAATACAGAATTCAAAGCTGACAGAGTAGTTGAAAAATTAAGAGGGGAAATCCCCAAAAGGAGAATGGTACGAAGGACATGAGCAACAAAATCTACATATAAAATCTGCTTAAATCCTTGTCTGAGTGCTGACCTACTGCTGTACAGGGAAGACTCCATGGAACTCTGTGAAAACTAAGATGGAACCTAAAATAAATGAGAGGGAATTTTGGCTGCTGCCTAACACAAAGGAGACAAAATTTAGAGTTGGAGTCCTGGCAAACTAATTGCCTGCTGAAACAAAAATCAACACTCTCGGGAAGAACATAGCTAAATCCAGTTCCTAAAAGGTATTTACATAATGTCCAGTATAAAATAAAAATGTCTAGACATTTGAAGAAGTATGAAAATGTGATCTGTATTCAAGGGGGGAACAGGAAATAAAAATTAATTCCATAATGACTCAAATGTTGAAATTAGCAGAAAAAGATTTATAACAACTATTATAGATATATTAAAATACTTAAAGGAAAATATAGTTATAGTGAATTAACACATGAGGAATCTTTTTTTTTTTAAGTGGGCATGAAACCTAACCCAGGGCTTGAACTCACCACCCTGAGATCAAGACTTGAGCTGAAATCAAGAGTCAGTCACTTAATCGACTGAGCCACCCAGGCACCCCAACAAGTGAGGAATCTTAACAAATAAATTAAGACTATAAAAAAATATACATATGGGAATTCTGAAAATAAAAAAGTACACTAACAAATTTTAAATTTTTGGATGGCCTAACAGTGTATTGGAGATGGCAGAAAAGAAGAGTCAGTTAACTTGAATATAGATCAATAGAAAATTTCCAATCTAAAAAACAGAGAGGAAAAGGAAAATCAACATAGCCTTGGGGACTAGTGAGATAACACCAAGTGGTCTGACATGCATGTGATGGAAATTCCAGAAAAAAAGAGAGAGAAAATGGGGTTGAAAAATACCTTTGAAGAAATTTTCTGAAGGGTAATGAAAAACCCAAATTTACAGATCCAAGAAACTCAGCAAGATAAATATAAATAAAGCCATACCTAGACAAGTTGCTGAAATCCAAAAAGAAAGAGAAAATCTTAAAATCAGCTAGAGAAGATTATATACTAACTACACTGAAAGAATGATATAAATTTGGCTGACTTCTCAGAAACAATGGAAATTAGAAGACAATAGAACATACACACTCCGGAAAATAATCTCAGTCCGTTAATACATTTTATAGTATTCGCTCCCAATTAAAATTGTAATTTAACATTGCCCTTTTGTCACTTTTATCATACTGAATAGTAGCAAATATTAATGTAGTTAAATTTATCAATTTTTCTCAAAGATTCTATTTTTTGTGTCTTATTTGAAACACATTTCCCAGAGGTGCCTGGGTGGTGCACTCAGTTAAGCCTCTTACTCTTGGTTTCGGCTCAGGTCATAATCTCAGAGTTGTGAGATTGAGCCGCGCATCGGCTCAACATGGAGTCTGCTTAAGATTCTCTCTTTCTCTCCCTCTGCCCCTCCCCACCTAAAACAAATACATGAATCTTTAAAAAAAAAAATAATAAAATAAATAAAAAACATTTCCCAAATCTTAGTGTAAAAATATATCTCATAAAATTTTTATTTGTTTAAAATTTTATTTTTTATATTTAGATTTTTAGTTTTATTATTTTTGTGTATTTACTTTTTCCATATAAAGAACCAAATGTCCAAGCACCACCAATGAATTTTCCTCTGTTAAATCCTTTTCAATATGCAATATTTTTCTTGTTTAGAAGCTGGCCAATATAGGAAGTAACAAATTGAGCATCTCACCAAGAAATTTAATCAAGATCAACAATCCTTGTGGACATTTTAGTTTCCCCAATGTTCCCATTATAGTCATTGCCTTGATTATCCATTTTACTTTTTCCTTTTTTTTAAAGACTGATTGATTGATTGATTGATTTGAGAGAGAGAGAGAGAGCAAGCATAGGAGCAGGGGGAGGGGCAGAGGGAGAGAAAGAGAGAAAATCTCAAGAAGACTCCCTGCTGAGCACAGAGCTTGACTTGGGGCTCTATCTCACAACCCTGAGATCATGCATGACCTGAGCCAAAATCAAGTCAGACGCTCAGCCAACTGCATCAGGCAGGCACACCCATTTTTTTGACATAGACCCTTGGTCAGTACATGATTTCTGTCTATGGGAACTGAGAAGTACAAATATGGCTGGAGAGAAAGACAAAGGGTTTTGCCTTGAAGTTGAGTTTATGCAGCAAGTGCATTTTTTAACTTAGATTTTGTGTTTTTCCGGGGAGCCATGAAGAGAAGGATAATGGAAACTAAACTCTCTATACTATTCTCAATTGATATTTAGTTTGCTTCGTTAAAAATTTACTTTCTCATATTTGGAAACTCACTTGTCACTGAAAACATCAAATAGATGCTCAGGATCCTTATCCAGGTGGTTTTTTTCCCCCTAAATTTTTCTCTGTTGATAACTTAACTCTTCTTTCCAAGAATTTCCAATTTACAATTGGTTTCTGATAAAATCAAATAGGCCTGACTTCTGATTTTTTTTTCCCCTTATGGCTCGTTTTAACTTTCTTAACTGGATTCATTTGATTACTAGAAGTAAATAAAAATGATAATGGTGGTTTCAGAAAGTGAAAAAAAAACAGTAAAAGTTGTTTTGTTTTGCTTTTTCTGATGCTGAGCAGAGGAACAAGACCATGTTGTCAATTTATGCGCCATGACTTATAAAAGGCAAAAAAACTGCATTAAAGCAGTTAAATTAATAAGAATAGATACAAAACCTCTGATTACTTATCCAGAACTTAAGATTATCCTTCCATAAGAGAGAAGAGGCACTCCTTTTCAGACTTGAGAATTATCATATATTTTCTGCTCAACTTCAGCCAGAGGAAATTAAGGGATCTCTCCTCAATGCTTACCATGCAAGATTTTCATTTTAGAATAATTTTAAAACTAGTGCAAACTTATACTGCTTCATATGGGTTAAATTCAGTCATGCCAAAAATCCTAAGTATGGAAGGAAAACTCCTTGAGTCGAGAGGAATAAGGAAGCTCCTTTAGGTTCTTTCATGAGTTCAACCACTCTGACCATGAAGAAAAATCATTGACCAGTAAACGCCTATAAAATATGTACAAAATATTGGGCAGAGAGATTGCCAAGGTATAAATATGTGACTTTCTGTTGATTATGAGAGAACTTATGTGGACAGCCTCTCTCTTTATAGAACTCATGAAATCTTTTACCTTAAATATATGTGACAGGAAGAAATGACAACAAATATCCCAAGACTGAAATCCTTAATGTATATTTTAGGTCCTTCTAAAAACAGACGCCAAGACACGATTAATTATGCAAAAGATTTATTGGAGAAATTCCTGTGAAGAAAAAAGGAGGACTTGAAGAAGGAGATCCTTCAGACTACAATCCGAGTCAAAATCTATAAAGTGGAGGGGAGGAGAGGAGGATGGGAAAGAAACGTGTCAGACTGTTGCCGTTATAAGAAAGCTTTGGCTGACTGATGGAAAGTCCCTAAGACAGTCTCCAGTTAGCAAATCCCGTGTTTAGTAATAATGGGTCTGCATTAGAACCTCTGCCGTACCGAGCCACTGGTTGGGAGCAGCCTGTAGAAGTGTGGCATGAGCACAGGGATACATCCCGAAGGACAAAATATGAGACTGTCATTCAGTTATGTCCAATTATGCCACAGGAGATCTGAGGGGTACATTATTATGGCCGCCATGATATATAAAGAGATTTTATAAATGCATAAGATAAAAGGGGAAGATACCAATACAAAAATGGGCAATGGACATTATACTAAATCGCCTACTCAGACCTCTTTCCCCTTTCTATGCTCTTCTCTGCACTGCAGGAGCTGCAAGAATCTCCGTCAGCAGGATTCTGGTTACAACGCACCAATGAGAGGAACTCCTATGAAGTTTTGAAAGTAAAACGGAGCAGAAGCCACTGTTGGTCCTGCAACCGTGTTGTGCGGGAAGGAAGGCTTCAGCCAACAGCACCTGCAGGTGCTTCTGGGTGTCCTGCACATTCTTGATGCTTCAGGCAGCTGAGGTCATCATTGTGGTTTCCTGATACTCCTGTCCTTCCAGATTTCCTGAAAGCAAATAGCAGTTTTCCCTGGCCTATTTCTTAATCTTTTCTGTTTTATAAGCCTCTAATTCCTTGTGTTAAATCACTGCCTGGTTGAAATATCTACATCAGTTTCTGACTAAATCCTGACTGATAGAAACATGGACAAGCAAATCACAAAATAAATGGAAATGTCAAATAAATGTATGAAAATATGCTCATCATTAAAGAATAAGAACTTTTAAATGGGATATTTCTTACTTATCAAATTGGCTAAGGTTTATTTCATTTATATATTTAGGTACTTGTCTGTTTTCTTATAAATACTCAAGATTGGCAAGAAGCAAAAACAAAACAAAACAAAACAGAAAACAGTTTCTGTCATACACTGTTATGAGTTTACATTTTGTATTTACATTCATAAAACCTTCCTAGAAGGCAATATATTATAATCTCTTAAATGCTCCTAAATTTTGATTCTCTAATTTCACTTATAGAAGTTAATCTAAAGAAAAAACAGAGGAAAGCATTATATATGAGTATTTATCACAGTATAAGTTATAAATCAGACATTTTTGGAAAACCTAAATATCCAAATAGTTAAATTTATCATGACATATATACTAATGGAATTCCTATCCAGCCACTGTAAATCATATTCTTGCAAAAATTTAATAATATGAGTTTGTGTTCATAAAATAACATTAAATGAAAAAGGAGGATATATAATGGTAGATACAATATGATCACAGTATTACATAAAGTATTGCATGTAATGCATATATATACACATTATATATACACACCATAAATACATATATATATTTCAGATATGTATTATATTATTTACACACATGGGGAAAATGGCAAAATATCAAATCCTAAACAGTGGCTATTTCTCCAATGGCAGAATTACAGATAAGTCTTATTTTTTGTGTATTTCCAACTTTTTAAAATGTGCTATTATCAGCATGGTCAATAAGCATTTTAATGTGCCCATAGAAGTTCATCAGCAGGTGGAGAAATGAAATGAAGCATTTCTACATTTGGTACAGATACTGATTTTGGTGTTTCACCTCCCTTTTAGAGAATATTTGACAAATTTGATTGATAACTCACATTTGCTACACAAGAGCAAAGATTTATTGTTTTAAAGAAATAATTTACCTGGGCTACCTATAGACTGACTTGACCCCGTTTTCCCACTGTAATCTACCACGTAGGGATGGGATGCACGACTCATATGAGACTTGCAACAAGTTATTTTCCCAGGGCAGTGAAAATGAGCAGGACAAATGATGACAAGGGCCAAGTTGTTATCCCATCCAAGGCTTCCCCCCGTTGTGTCTGTGCACCATGCAGTTTTCTCAGTTCGATAAAGGATTAGAACACAATGCTTGTTTAGAGAATTGTGACTTGATACCACATCAGTATCATTCTGAGCAATGTTTTTCATTTTCCTCCCACTTTAACTTTTTAAGCCTTAAGAGAATTAGTTGAAAAGCCAGGTCTTTTTGGAAGATACTAACATTAAGCCCTCTACTCTGTCACTGGGAATCATAAGCCTAGGAAAACAGCTCATAATTCCATGGTGTATTGTCTTCTAAGATAATGATTGATGGATTTTTTTTTTCTTCTTAAAGCCTCCTATACTTGGTGAGTTTCTCACGAGTCACAGAGTTCTGCCAACCGAAGGTATTCGGTGTATGTTGATGGCAAGCTCTTCTCCAATTAGACCACAGTGTCTCTGAACGCATACACACCAGCACACACACATGCATGCATGCACATACCTACAGACACACACACACACACACACACACACACACACACACACATTCTGTTGTACAGCTTTTGTTGACTTACTTTCCTCACTTCTGCCTACAAATCTGACTCCTGGTTATCCTGCAAGCCCCACACCAAGCCATAGCTTCCCATGAGCCTTCCTGAACCTCCTCTGCAATGAATTTCTCAGCTTCCACCACACCCTAAGTCTAGAGAGTAGCACCCTTAGGTCCAGGCAAGAGGACCCATAACTTGGGTTTGGGGCTTTAGAGATCCCAGAATCATTAAGACTATAGGACTGAGGTTAATATCTCTGACCGGGGCCTACACCCTTCTTCTTAGATTATGCTCTGGGACCCAGAATCTTCTGCTCCAAATGGCCACACAACCATTTTCAGGGCCTTAGGCCTTTTTCCTGGGCCCATCTTCTCAAGGGCAGACCACATGACAGGCCGTGGCCAAAGTCAAGGGACTACGTGGATGTATGGACTGAAGTATTTGCACATATTTTCATGGCCTTTCAAGATGTGGGACAAGGGGGAGTGAGGAGGAAGCAGGAGTCACCTGTGGCCAGGGCCACTCCCCCGCTTCACTTTGTTGGGTCACTCCGCTTATAGCAGTGGGCTTGGGAGTAATTCTCAGGTCATTGCACAGATTTCTCCAGCTGAATACATTGTGCTCATGTTAAATGTGGGATTGGGGTCACTCTGGATTAGAAGTATGTTTCACTGTAAAGTAGCACACAAAATGAAAAGAAAGGGAAAGGGTTAATAAGATTACTAACAAAAGGGTGGATAAGCTCCAGGAGATATAATTTCACTCGGTCCTCACAACAACCTTGGGGGATTTAACTGTGTCCCTTTAAAAATTAGGAAGTCGAGGCTCAGAAAAGCTGGGTTTTGCCCCCGGTCTTTCAGGAGTACAGGGACAGCATCTCTATGACTCTATAGCCTACTCCGTCTTCACGCCACCTCCCCATGGATCTCTCAACACCTTCTGGGACATGCACCTCAACTAGTCTTTAAAGAGTAACCCACAGATGGAAAGTTCTCTGTTTGTGGGTCTATGGTTAGCCAGGCAAAATTGGTTCCGAGAATTAGTGGCGTAAAGACTGATGTTCACTGGCTGAGAAGGAGATTTGAAAGACCTACCTGGCAGTGTGTAGGGACCAAGCTGCAAAAAAAGAGTTGGTCTTTTAAGCCTTGCTCTAGCTAGTCAGCTGGTGGGGGAAAGGAGGGGTTGCCTGCTTGTTTGTCGGGGGCTGGTGGACTGGGAGTTCCAAAGACCTTTGTTACATTCTAACCTTGCAGAACTGAGCAATTTGGGGTTGCTTTTCTTGCTGATAACACTACTTCCCTTATCTACCGTAGAACAGATCTTAATAGAAAGCTCACCTTCATGGTAAAAGGTTAGTGAATATGAAATTTAACAATAATATATCTCTCTGGTGGATGGGATTTCTAAAGAACATACGTTATATACATATTTGAAGATGAGATGTAAGGGGTTACAGGGAATTATAGTCCAGCTCTCCCTTCCTGAGTGGACTGAATCCCAGAGGGAGCAAGCGCCTTTGTTACTTAACTAGAGTGAACCCAGATTTCCTCTATCCTTATCCACTATGCTTCTTCTACGACCTGAAATTCAGTTTACAGATGAGCAAACCATTTTTGTATATATTTTTAAAATAATATTCAAGTCAAATAAATTGATATTAAAGTCTAATCAAATGTGATAGGTGTGGGTACTACCCCTAGAAATGTGGGAGGTGGGGTGGCATTGTGTATAAGAGAAAAGGAAATCTAAATATTAGGTCTTTAATGAAGTAGTGCTCCCTGATCTTCCCATGGGCATTCCTCCATGGCATTAGAGGTATGTTTTATTAAAAAGGCCTCCCAAACATCTCCTTGGAAAAAAACAACAATATTAACAAACTTCTGTTCAGGGGAGAGAATTCCAATGTATCCCACTGATCAAAGTTCTCTCTTTGGGGGCGCCTGGGTGGCACAGCGGTTAAGCGTCTGCCTTTGGCTCAGGGCGTGATCCCGGCGTTATGGGATAGAGCCCCACATCAGGCTCCTCCGCTATGAGCCTGCTTCTTCCTCTCCCACTCCCCCTGCTTGTGTTCCCTCTCGCTGGCTGTCTCTATCTCTGTCAAATAAATAAATTAAATTTAATTTAATTTAAAAAAGTTCTCTCTTTGTTACTGAGTTTAAGAGTACCTAGTAAATACTTTAAGAACAGTGTATTTTGTCTAAATCAATGACGATGAAACAGGATGACGTAGGAGGTGGGAATCAGGGTGAAGAAAATTCTAGTATTTCCCAATATTCCAAAAATGGCTTTATTCAATTGCAAGGTAAACAGAACATAGAACTTACCAGAAAAAAAAAAAGTGTATAAGACTGCTGATGTCAGCTTTTCATATGCCAACTATTAATGAATCAAAGAGAATAAAAAGAGAAGTAACACAAATAACATTCCTTTAAAAAATACATTTTCTTACAAAAACCAGAAGAGAATTTGTGGTACTTTACCAGCCCTAAACCATGTAAGAAACTACAGCAGGACTATAATGCTTTTTAAATACATTTGTGTAAAGGGGATCCCTCTTACACTGTTGGTGGGAATGCAAGTTGGTACAGCCATTTTGGGAAACAGTGTGGAGGGCCTTAAAAAGTTAAAAATTAAGCTACCATATGATCCAGCAATTGCACTACTGGGTATTTACCCCAAAGATACAGATGTAGTGAAGAGAAGGGCCATATGCACCCCAATGTTCATAGCAGCATTGTCCACAATAGCTAAATCATGGAAGGGAGCCGAGATGCCCTTCAACAGATGACGATTAAGAAGATGTGGTCCGTATATACAATGGAATATTACTCTGCCATCAGAAAGCATGGTTACACAACATTTGCAGCAACATGGACAGGACTGGAGGAGATTATGCTAAGTGCAATAAGTCAAGCAGAGAAAGACAATTATCATATGGTTTCCTTCATTTATGGAACATAACAAATAGGAAGATCAGTAGGAGAGGAAGGGAAGAATGAAGGGGGGGTAAACAGAAGGGGGAATGAAGCATGAGAGACTATGGACTCTGGGAAACAAACTGAGGGTTTCAGAGGGGAGGGGGTTGGGGGATTGGGATAGGTCGGTGACGGGTATTAAGGAGGGCACATATTGCGTGGTGCACTGGGTGTTATACGCAAATAATGAATCATGGAACATTGCATCAAAAACTGGGGATGTACTGTATGGTGACTAATATAAAAAATAAAAATTATTTTTAAAAATCCATTTGTCTAAAGAAATGAGAGATGGATCATATTTAATAAAGTTTAGATATGCTCACTTTGTCTTCCTGGAATCAATTTTACTACAATCAGATTTATTAAATGTTATCTGATTTTACTCTCCTCCTAAAACATCTGCAAATAATATAATTTACCTGCATACTTGGCATAACAACATGTTCTTCTTTAACAGAACCTAGTCCAAGTGTTAATTAAATAAAGCTGTTCTAATGTAACTTTTGGGTCATTTCTTTGAACACACCATACATGCAATAGTATCTGTCTGGCAATTGTCAATTTTTCTTTATTTTAAAAATCGTATCATTTAAAAAGTTATTTACTATGAATAAAAGTCACCCTCCCAACACGCACACATACACAGACACACACCGCTTTTTAAAGTAAAGCGAGAACTTAACCCACTCAAGAGAAGCGGGAAGTGTAAAAAAAAATATGGTTGTGCGCATTCTGCCTGTTGCCGCAGAGTAATACGGTAAACAGCCGATTACCGTACTCGCTGGGGCTACTGCCTGTGTGACGTCAGCGAGAGCTAGCTGCAAAGTTCCTTGCCATTCTTTGCTGATGTCGGGGAGCTGAATATTTAAAGGGTGAATGTGGAGTTCCTGGTGGCTATTCGTTTTTTGTTGCTGTTTTTTTTTTCTTTTCCTATTTTCACTCTTTATTTTAAATTCTGCAGGTAAAGCGGTACTGAGCTGGGAGCTTAAAGACATCTGTGGTGGAGGGGTGAGTCAGCGGGTGCAGAACTAAGAACTGGTTCCTTGGTGAGACGGTCGCCTCTTCCCCCAGCGAGCAGGCTGCAGAGCTGCTCGTGGGACCGAACCTCCGGTCCGCTCCCAGCTCCAGGTGAGTGCGCGGCTGCGCGGGACGCAGGCGTCCAGCAGGGCCGGGTGGGTGAGGGCACATCTCCCTCCCTTCCCGGTGAGCCCGAACCCGCACTTTCTGCTTTTTTCACCCGCCTTGACACCAGCATTCCCACCCCACCCTGTTTCCCTTACGTATTCTAGAAAGTTACCTCCTAGTTAACAAGTGTGTTTTTCAGCCCGTATTAATCGCCCCGAGGTAGAGAAAAGAGGCTTTCTGCAGTTGCTTGCTTTTAGTACCACCTGTGAGCTCTTGAACTTATGATTTTTCACAATAGCCTTCGCCTCTAGGGTCCGGGCTCTGGGCCCGACCCCAGCCAGAGTCCTTAGAAAGCAAGATGGGTCCCCACTCCTCGCATTCCTGCCTGAGTTCCTATGGGTCGGCTCGCAGCCGTAGAAACCTAAGTTTCTCACACAGACCACGGCCCCCAGCCCAGAAAACCGAAGCGTCCCCTTTCCGCTTGATTTTTAAGCCTAACCAAATTCGCAGTGACCGCCACTTGCAAAGCCCCTTCTGCAGAGTAGCGCTTGCCCTCCCCACAGCTTCGCCTGCACCCGCGCAGCCCGTCCGGGTGTGGCTCAAGGCTCAAGCCTTCCGGCACCGCCGATCCTGCTGCTTGAAAAGTGCTCCTGGACCGACCTGGGTAGCGTTCAGCCCTCGGGCCCCGCCAGGCTCTGCTCGGGACCTGGCTCTCAAGCCGGTTTGGCTGATCGACAGACCGGCGGGCACCGCACACCCAAGTGTGAATTCCTCCGGCGTGAACGTGCGCGTGGCACTGGCGGGCCTGAGGTCCCCGGGTCGCTGCGGTTCCCTCTCCCAGGCCGCCCCCTCCAGGTGGCTGCGAAGCAACCTGTTCAAATGGCAACCGCCAGTTTTCACCGACTCGGATCTGCGCGGCACACACAAGCCAGCCGCAGTCCCGCCTAGCGAGCTTCGCGGGGTTTAATTTCGCTGTGCGGCCGCTCGTAATTGGCCGCTGCAGCTTGGGGTTTGTTTGCTTCGGATCTTGGAGCCGGCCAGAGGCTGCGGGCCGCGCGCCAGGGCAGGTTCTCCGCGGCCGGGGCACTGCGCGCGGTCCGCTCGCGCGCCGCCTGTGCTGCGGCAGGGCACGCCACTCCGGGACCGCAGAGTCGGCGGGGCTCCCAGCCACCGCCCACGGTCCGTCGAGCCGGCTTTGGCCTCGCTCCCCGGGGCGCCTGGTATATACTCCGCCTTTCTCTTTGCGCTCTTTCAGGAAGACGCAAGCAAACAACGCCCGGCAAACGCCTCGGTCCTGGCCAATGTTTCATACCCACTTCCCCCGGCCTGCGCGCGGAGAAGCTGGATCTAGCAAGAGTCCACCGCGGGTCAGTCACCCTTGGGTAACTGCGGGCCGGCAGAAGCGCCCAGATGCCAGAGGTGCCCGCTTTTGAGAGTCGACGGCAAAGCGGTACTTGATTGTGGTTTGCGGGGAGACTGGCGCTGGACTGTTGAATTCCAGATTACGTGCAGAATGCTGCATCTTCTAACCAGGACGGATCAGACAGTACGCAAAAGTGGGCCCCTGTAATTCTGCGACCGCATTTTCCAACGTGCCTCCTCGAGCTTCGCGCCAAGCCTCGGGTAGGAAAGGGAGTTAGGGCCGGAGGCCAGCGCAACGGGTGGGTAGGGTCCGTGGGTAGCCCCGCGCGCCCCTGGCCATGTCGCCTTTAACGCCCTGCCCCTTTGCGTGGCTTTCTGAGGGTTTGCACGGCAGGCCGGGGTTGCTTCCCACCCGCGCGCTATCTCTCACCCCCAGCTAACCCCAGCGGGCAAGGCTCCCCTGAGCCGAGACCTTTTGACTCTG
>NW_024423453.1:66367693-66370658 GCF_017311325.1 Ursus maritimus
AACAACATGTTCTTCTTTAACAGAACCTAGTCCAAGTGTTAATTAAATAAAGCTGTTCTAATGTAACTTTTGGGTCATTTCTTTGAACACACCATACATGCAATAGTATCTGTCTGGCAATTGTCAATTTTTCTTTATTTTAAAAATCGTATCATTTAAAAAGTTATTTACTATGAATAAAAGTCACCCTCCCAACACGCACACATACACAGACACACACCGCTTTTTAAAGTAAAGCGAGAACTTAACCCACTCAAGAGAAGCGGGAAGTGTAAAAAAAAATATGGTTGTGCGCATTCTGCCTGTTGCCGCAGAGTAATACGGTAAACAGCCGATTACCGTACTCGCTGGGGCTACTGCCTGTGTGACGTCAGCGAGAGCTAGCTGCAAAGTTCCTTGCCATTCTTTGCTGATGTCGGGGAGCTGAATATTTAAAGGGTGAATGTGGAGTTCCTGGTGGCTATTCGTTTTTTGTTGCTGTTTTTTTTTTCTTTTCCTATTTTCACTCTTTATTTTAAATTCTGCAGGTAAAGCGGTACTGAGCTGGGAGCTTAAAGACATCTGTGGTGGAGGGGTGAGTCAGCGGGTGCAGAACTAAGAACTGGTTCCTTGGTGAGACGGTCGCCTCTTCCCCCAGCGAGCAGGCTGCAGAGCTGCTCGTGGGACCGAACCTCCGGTCCGCTCCCAGCTCCAGGTGAGTGCGCGGCTGCGCGGGACGCAGGCGTCCAGCAGGGCCGGGTGGGTGAGGGCACATCTCCCTCCCTTCCCGGTGAGCCCGAACCCGCACTTTCTGCTTTTTTCACCCGCCTTGACACCAGCATTCCCACCCCACCCTGTTTCCCTTACGTATTCTAGAAAGTTACCTCCTAGTTAACAAGTGTGTTTTTCAGCCCGTATTAATCGCCCCGAGGTAGAGAAAAGAGGCTTTCTGCAGTTGCTTGCTTTTAGTACCACCTGTGAGCTCTTGAACTTATGATTTTTCACAATAGCCTTCGCCTCTAGGGTCCGGGCTCTGGGCCCGACCCCAGCCAGAGTCCTTAGAAAGCAAGATGGGTCCCCACTCCTCGCATTCCTGCCTGAGTTCCTATGGGTCGGCTCGCAGCCGTAGAAACCTAAGTTTCTCACACAGACCACGGCCCCCAGCCCAGAAAACCGAAGCGTCCCCTTTCCGCTTGATTTTTAAGCCTAACCAAATTCGCAGTGACCGCCACTTGCAAAGCCCCTTCTGCAGAGTAGCGCTTGCCCTCCCCACAGCTTCGCCTGCACCCGCGCAGCCCGTCCGGGTGTGGCTCAAGGCTCAAGCCTTCCGGCACCGCCGATCCTGCTGCTTGAAAAGTGCTCCTGGACCGACCTGGGTAGCGTTCAGCCCTCGGGCCCCGCCAGGCTCTGCTCGGGACCTGGCTCTCAAGCCGGTTTGGCTGATCGACAGACCGGCGGGCACCGCACACCCAAGTGTGAATTCCTCCGGCGTGAACGTGCGCGTGGCACTGGCGGGCCTGAGGTCCCCGGGTCGCTGCGGTTCCCTCTCCCAGGCCGCCCCCTCCAGGTGGCTGCGAAGCAACCTGTTCAAATGGCAACCGCCAGTTTTCACCGACTCGGATCTGCGCGGCACACACAAGCCAGCCGCAGTCCCGCCTAGCGAGCTTCGCGGGGTTTAATTTCGCTGTGCGGCCGCTCGTAATTGGCCGCTGCAGCTTGGGGTTTGTTTGCTTCGGATCTTGGAGCCGGCCAGAGGCTGCGGGCCGCGCGCCAGGGCAGGTTCTCCGCGGCCGGGGCACTGCGCGCGGTCCGCTCGCGCGCCGCCTGTGCTGCGGCAGGGCACGCCACTCCGGGACCGCAGAGTCGGCGGGGCTCCCAGCCACCGCCCACGGTCCGTCGAGCCGGCTTTGGCCTCGCTCCCCGGGGCGCCTGGTATATACTCCGCCTTTCTCTTTGCGCTCTTTCAGGAAGACGCAAGCAAACAACGCCCGGCAAACGCCTCGGTCCTGGCCAATGTTTCATACCCACTTCCCCCGGCCTGCGCGCGGAGAAGCTGGATCTAGCAAGAGTCCACCGCGGGTCAGTCACCCTTGGGTAACTGCGGGCCGGCAGAAGCGCCCAGATGCCAGAGGTGCCCGCTTTTGAGAGTCGACGGCAAAGCGGTACTTGATTGTGGTTTGCGGGGAGACTGGCGCTGGACTGTTGAATTCCAGATTACGTGCAGAATGCTGCATCTTCTAACCAGGACGGATCAGACAGTACGCAAAAGTGGGCCCCTGTAATTCTGCGACCGCATTTTCCAACGTGCCTCCTCGAGCTTCGCGCCAAGCCTCGGGTAGGAAAGGGAGTTAGGGCCGGAGGCCAGCGCAACGGGTGGGTAGGGTCCGTGGGTAGCCCCGCGCGCCCCTGGCCATGTCGCCTTTAACGCCCTGCCCCTTTGCGTGGCTTTCTGAGGGTTTGCACGGCAGGCCGGGGTTGCTTCCCACCCGCGCGCTATCTCTCACCCCCAGCTAACCCCAGCGGGCAAGGCTCCCCTGAGCCGAGACCTTTTGACTCTGCTCCCTCGCTTCCGCCTCCGCCCTCGCCCGGGGGTGGCTCTCGAGAGCCGGACCTCGCCGGCCCCGGCTGGGACCATGGTGTTTCTCTCTGGAAATGCCTCCGACAGTTCCAACTGCACCCACCCGCCGGCACCGGTGAACATATCCAAGGCCATTCTGCTCGGGGTGATCTTGGGGGGCCTCATCATTTTCGGCGTGCTGGGCAACATCCTCGTGATCCTCTCCGTGGCCTGCCACCGGCATCTGCACTCGGTCACTCACTACTACATCGTCAACCTGGCGGTGGCCGACCTCCTGCTCACCTCCACCGTGCTGCCCTTCTCAGCTATCTTCGAGATCCTGGGCTACTGGGCCTTTGGCAGAGTCTTCTGCAATATCTGGGCGGCGGTGGACGTCCTGTGCTGCACCGCGTCCATCATGGGACTCTG
>NW_024423453.1:66370668-66485283 GCF_017311325.1 Ursus maritimus
AGGGTGAATGTGGAGTTCCTGGTGGCTATTCGTTTTTTGTTGCTGTTTTTTTTTTCTTTTCCTATTTTCACTCTTTATTTTAAATTCTGCAGGTAAAGCGGTACTGAGCTGGGAGCTTAAAGACATCTGTGGTGGAGGGGTGAGTCAGCGGGTGCAGAACTAAGAACTGGTTCCTTGGTGAGACGGTCGCCTCTTCCCCCAGCGAGCAGGCTGCAGAGCTGCTCGTGGGACCGAACCTCCGGTCCGCTCCCAGCTCCAGGTGAGTGCGCGGCTGCGCGGGACGCAGGCGTCCAGCAGGGCCGGGTGGGTGAGGGCACATCTCCCTCCCTTCCCGGTGAGCCCGAACCCGCACTTTCTGCTTTTTTCACCCGCCTTGACACCAGCATTCCCACCCCACCCTGTTTCCCTTACGTATTCTAGAAAGTTACCTCCTAGTTAACAAGTGTGTTTTTCAGCCCGTATTAATCGCCCCGAGGTAGAGAAAAGAGGCTTTCTGCAGTTGCTTGCTTTTAGTACCACCTGTGAGCTCTTGAACTTATGATTTTTCACAATAGCCTTCGCCTCTAGGGTCCGGGCTCTGGGCCCGACCCCAGCCAGAGTCCTTAGAAAGCAAGATGGGTCCCCACTCCTCGCATTCCTGCCTGAGTTCCTATGGGTCGGCTCGCAGCCGTAGAAACCTAAGTTTCTCACACAGACCACGGCCCCCAGCCCAGAAAACCGAAGCGTCCCCTTTCCGCTTGATTTTTAAGCCTAACCAAATTCGCAGTGACCGCCACTTGCAAAGCCCCTTCTGCAGAGTAGCGCTTGCCCTCCCCACAGCTTCGCCTGCACCCGCGCAGCCCGTCCGGGTGTGGCTCAAGGCTCAAGCCTTCCGGCACCGCCGATCCTGCTGCTTGAAAAGTGCTCCTGGACCGACCTGGGTAGCGTTCAGCCCTCGGGCCCCGCCAGGCTCTGCTCGGGACCTGGCTCTCAAGCCGGTTTGGCTGATCGACAGACCGGCGGGCACCGCACACCCAAGTGTGAATTCCTCCGGCGTGAACGTGCGCGTGGCACTGGCGGGCCTGAGGTCCCCGGGTCGCTGCGGTTCCCTCTCCCAGGCCGCCCCCTCCAGGTGGCTGCGAAGCAACCTGTTCAAATGGCAACCGCCAGTTTTCACCGACTCGGATCTGCGCGGCACACACAAGCCAGCCGCAGTCCCGCCTAGCGAGCTTCGCGGGGTTTAATTTCGCTGTGCGGCCGCTCGTAATTGGCCGCTGCAGCTTGGGGTTTGTTTGCTTCGGATCTTGGAGCCGGCCAGAGGCTGCGGGCCGCGCGCCAGGGCAGGTTCTCCGCGGCCGGGGCACTGCGCGCGGTCCGCTCGCGCGCCGCCTGTGCTGCGGCAGGGCACGCCACTCCGGGACCGCAGAGTCGGCGGGGCTCCCAGCCACCGCCCACGGTCCGTCGAGCCGGCTTTGGCCTCGCTCCCCGGGGCGCCTGGTATATACTCCGCCTTTCTCTTTGCGCTCTTTCAGGAAGACGCAAGCAAACAACGCCCGGCAAACGCCTCGGTCCTGGCCAATGTTTCATACCCACTTCCCCCGGCCTGCGCGCGGAGAAGCTGGATCTAGCAAGAGTCCACCGCGGGTCAGTCACCCTTGGGTAACTGCGGGCCGGCAGAAGCGCCCAGATGCCAGAGGTGCCCGCTTTTGAGAGTCGACGGCAAAGCGGTACTTGATTGTGGTTTGCGGGGAGACTGGCGCTGGACTGTTGAATTCCAGATTACGTGCAGAATGCTGCATCTTCTAACCAGGACGGATCAGACAGTACGCAAAAGTGGGCCCCTGTAATTCTGCGACCGCATTTTCCAACGTGCCTCCTCGAGCTTCGCGCCAAGCCTCGGGTAGGAAAGGGAGTTAGGGCCGGAGGCCAGCGCAACGGGTGGGTAGGGTCCGTGGGTAGCCCCGCGCGCCCCTGGCCATGTCGCCTTTAACGCCCTGCCCCTTTGCGTGGCTTTCTGAGGGTTTGCACGGCAGGCCGGGGTTGCTTCCCACCCGCGCGCTATCTCTCACCCCCAGCTAACCCCAGCGGGCAAGGCTCCCCTGAGCCGAGACCTTTTGACTCTGCTCCCTCGCTTCCGCCTCCGCCCTCGCCCGGGGGTGGCTCTCGAGAGCCGGACCTCGCCGGCCCCGGCTGGGACCATGGTGTTTCTCTCTGGAAATGCCTCCGACAGTTCCAACTGCACCCACCCGCCGGCACCGGTGAACATATCCAAGGCCATTCTGCTCGGGGTGATCTTGGGGGGCCTCATCATTTTCGGCGTGCTGGGCAACATCCTCGTGATCCTCTCCGTGGCCTGCCACCGGCATCTGCACTCGGTCACTCACTACTACATCGTCAACCTGGCGGTGGCCGACCTCCTGCTCACCTCCACCGTGCTGCCCTTCTCAGCTATCTTCGAGATCCTGGGCTACTGGGCCTTTGGCAGAGTCTTCTGCAATATCTGGGCGGCGGTGGACGTCCTGTGCTGCACCGCGTCCATCATGGGACTCTGCATCATCTCCATCGACCGCTATATAGGTGTGAGCTACCCGCTGCGCTACCCCACCATCGTCACCCAGAAGAGGGGTCTCATGGCTCTGCTCTGTGTCTGGGCTCTCTCCCTCGTCATCTCCATTGGGCCTCTCTTTGGCTGGAGGCAGCCGGCCCCGGAGGACGAGACCATCTGCCAGATCACCGAGGAGCCGGGCTACGTGCTCTTCTCCGCGCTGGGCTCCTTCTACGTGCCACTGACCATCATCCTGGTCATGTACTGCCGGGTCTACGTTGTGGCCAAGAGGGAAAGCAGGGGCCTCAAGTCTGGCCTCAAGACCGACAAGTCGGACTCGGAGCAGGTGACGCTCCGCATCCATCGGAAAAATGTCCCAGTAGGAGGCACCGGTGTGTCCAGCGCCAAGAACAAGACGCACTTCTCCGTGAGGCTCCTCAAGTTTTCCCGGGAGAAGAAAGCGGCCAAAACACTGGGCATCGTGGTCGGCTGCTTCGTCCTCTGCTGGCTGCCTTTTTTCTTAGTGATGCCCATTGGTAAGTCTTTAAACACCCGACCTTGGTATTTAGGGATCTCCATTCTGTTACCCTCTGCTACCCCAGACTCGCAGTAAAGGTGGGGGACGGGGGAAAAAGGATCTGCATTTCAAAGAGCAAAGCCGGTGTGGGGGCAGTTAGGAAAATGCTCCCTTGTGGAAAAGTGCATTTTAGTTCCCTTTCTTCTCGCAGTCTCATTTATATTACTATGTCCTAGGGCACTTTTTCAACTACTGTAAAGTGGCTTCCAACAGATTAATTGGTCTCCTTAATAAGAACGTCAACTTTTCTTAATGCCTTTAAGCATGCGTTTAATTTAAATAGATCCCTCTTCTTTGGAGTCTCAGAGTCTCCAGCACACACTTAGGCAGGGCTGTGGAATGCCACTTTCACCTCTGCTGCTATGGGCTGCAAATTCTCTTGGCCTAAAAATAAGCACCATACTTATTCTGAACAAATGTGTAATTTTATTATTAGATTAGATTATTCCTAAGGGTTAGTCATAATGGTCTGCTTATGTTCTATATCTGTGTTAATTTTATTTTCTGGATTCAGTATGGAAGAAAGTGTGGCCAGCCACTGACAAGAAAAAAAAAAAGGTGATTTTTATGTCCAAACGAATTTAAGCTTTAGAAAATTCAACATAATGTTTCCAATAAGTAAATACTTTCCTCTTTATTTTAATAGTATAAAACAAACAGTACTCTTACCCAAGATCATTCTGGAAGTTGCAGATGACACTGTTTGAAAATAATACAGTACTGTTACAAATCCGATTTTTGCAAATGCCATATTAGCTATTGTCAAAGCTAATTAGCTCATTGTAAGTATCAGCAAGCTGATCCACTTGGAATAGTCATCTATCTCTGAAAGGCCTTCATGAGATCCCAAAATGGTTGTTTTCTATTTTTAGTTTGTGAGCTCAAATATAGACCCACATATTGGTTGTCCACTAACTCTATTAAACAACAAAATTATGATAAAAATTAATAAAAGTTCGTTTCTGGCCCTTTAGAGCCAAATTTAAGTGACATGCATTTAAAGTACTTTAATTTGCAACTCTGTGTCATAATAGCAGCTATTAGTTTTTGAGGGCCAACTCAAAATTAGTTTGTCCAGGCTCTTTATTTCACTCATCCTCTCCACAACTCAGTGAGGAATACATTATTATTCTGAAATCCCAAGTGGGGGGAAGAGAGTCTTCAGGTTTTAGAGCTTTGCTAATACCATAGCCACCAGCCACATGTGGCTTTTTAATGCGAATTAAAATTAAAGATAATTAATATCCAGTCCCTCATTCCCACTAGCCAAAGTTCAAGTGCTCAATAGCCACACATGGCCAGTGGCTACTATTGGGGACAGCAGAGACACTGAGCATTTTCATCGTTGCAGAAATTTCTATCTAACGGGGCTGCTTGAGAGGCCCTTCTGAGGCTACTAGCTGGCTTCCCATTGTGCCTGCCCATCATTACTGCTGACTCCGTTCCTGGAAGTACATCACAGCTTTAAATTTATTTAAATAATGCTCTACCTGAGCCACTGCTTCCCTGTCTTTCTGCATCTCATCTCTTACTTCCTCCTGAAGTTGATTCGTGCATCCCTGTGCTCAGCAAGTATATAGTGAGCACTTGTTCTAGACACATAGTCTGAACAAGGCAGCAAACTCCTTGCCAGTAAAATGTTTGCATTCTTTTAGGGAAGATAGACAAACAAATATATACACCTTAAGAAGTCAAGGATTACTAAGCATTATAATAAAAGTAAACAGGATAAGAGGATAGAGATTTATAGGGCAATGGGGTGGGTGGTGAGAGGAGTTCTCTCTGAAGAGGAGATATTAGAGCAGAGACCTAACTGAAGTGAGGAGCAAACCTTGCCAAGTCTGGAAGGGCCTTTTGGGCAGAGGGACGGCAAATCCAGAGATAGGAAAGAGCCTGACCTGTTCAAGGCAGAACAAAGAGGTCAGCGTGGCTGAACTACAGAGAATGCATGGGCAGGCAAGTTCGAAAACGGGTTGTGAAGATGCACTAGGTCAGAGCGATGTGGGTCTTTTAGGCCTGAGTGGAATTTGCGTATTATTCCAATTGCAATGGGAAGCCATCCAATCAGACAGGTTTAGGAGGGGAGTGGCTTGTTTTATATTTTTAAAGGATCACTCTGGTTGCTGCGTGGAGAGTGGCCTATGTGGGGGGATGACTGGGGAAGCAGGTAGACCGGTTGGGAAGCTGTTAGAGCAGCCAAGGTTGGAAAGGTCGTGATGCCTAGCACTTGGGTGAAACGGTGGGGTGGTGAGAAGTGATCACATTCAGCTCTCATTTCACTGGTAGAGCTGACAAGTTTGGGCACAGGGTATGAGAAAAGAAGAGAGGAATTAAAGATGACTTCCGGGTCTGGGGCCTAAACACCAGGGTAAACAGTAGTACATTTGGCTGAAACTGGGAAAACTAGAGGATGATGGGGTTGTTAGGGGCTGGCAGGAGTGGGAAGCACAAGTGTTTCTTTTTTGTAGCCACTCTGAGAAGTGCCTATTCAACATCTAAGTAGAGATGCCAAGTGGCAACTAGATATGTGAGTTCGGAGCTAGGAGGGGCAGCTGGGTTACCATGTAAACTGGGGACACATCAACATATTTAAAGCCACAGAAGTGGACGGATCTACAAGGAGGGGCATATGGAGAGAAAAGAGAGATAAGAACTGAATCTGGGGCATTCTGGTATTTGAGGGCTGGGAAGAGGAGGAGAACCAACTAGCAGAAGAAGTTGAGAAAGAGCGGCCAGGGAGTTAGGAGGAAAACCAGGAGACTGCGTTGTTCTCAAAGCCGAATGGAAATGTTTTGAGAAGGCAAGAGTATTCAGCTGTGTCACAGGCAGCTGCTCGGCCCAGTCAGAGGAGGGCTGGGAATCAGGATTGGACTTGGCCATGTGGAGGTCCTTGGTGATAAGAGGACATCCGCTGAGGATAATAGTCTCAGTGGAGTGAGGGAGACAAAAGCCTGACTGTGTGCTTCCTAGAGAAAATGAAAGATGAAGAAGTGGGAACAGTGAAAAGAGACAACTCTTGGGAAAGGTTTTCCTAGATGAGCAGGGAAACAGAGGATAGCTGGAAGGATCTAGAAAGAATTTCCTAAGGTCGGAGATAGGATACCATGTTTATATTCTGACGGAACAGTGGAATAGAGTTGCTGATGGTATAGGTGAGGTAGGAGGTGGGATTCAGTGCCCAAGTGGAGTGCTGGGAAGTGAGGGAGAAGCCAGGGTCTATAAGCACAGAAGCCGCAGATATGGAGGAGGAGAGGTAATCATCTCTTCGGAATATATTTATGCCCTCAACCTAATAAAAAGCAAGATCGTCAGCTACAAGTGAGGGAGGAATAGAAAATGATGTTGGTTTGAGGAGCAAAGGAAGATGTGAAATATTACCCTTCGAGGCGAGAGAGTAAATAGATTATGGAAATTTAGTAGAGTCACCAGAAAGTCCTAAGGACATATTTGAGATTTATAGTCATAAGTTGAAAGTAAGAACTGTCAAGAAGGTTGTGTGTGACTCCCTAACAGCTAAGAGGCTGAGGATTACGGGGAACGTTGATGATGACTGGTCATACGTAGGAACCACAGTAAAGACATATGGTTATGCAGGGACATAAACTGGAACAGATTAGGAGTCTTACAGATTCAGATGGTAGACAAAGGGGAACTCTGGTTTAACCATGGCCTACCTCTTAGATCTGCTCTCCTGGGGAATTAGTAACATTGAGGTGAAAGGTTACAGCGGCAGGAAGTTGTGGTAAGACAGGAGCACCCAGAATCGCTGGGCCTCCTTTAAATCCTAATAATGCAGTGCGGCAGGAGGGAAGTTGAAAACGTACTGTTGGCAGTCTGACCAGGCTGCTCAGTAGGCAAAAGGTCCCCAAACCTACCAGGATCTGTGGTTCACAGTTTCTTCATGCCACCAAATGAACAAGAGACTATTTCTTCCGGGATTTATTGACTGTATAATAAGTACCAGGCACTGAGTTAGAACAAAAATATGAATAAAGCACATTCCCTGCCCTCAAGGGCGTCACAATCTAGTTAAGGAAACAAATTAGGAACAGTTATCACAAGCTTATGAAGTAGTATTAGAAGTGCAAAGGAATATCACAGTTCACTGTGTCTGGAGGTCACTGTGGAAACTTCTAGAAGTACCAGTGTTGACTGAGCAGGGACTTGAAGCCTACACTACTTCTCGGGGCCATCAGTGAGATGTTACTTGTTTTTAGTAACTGTCTTAAGTACATTTTTCATGCAAAATGTGAACAGAAGAATAAATATGCCATTATATTACATACACACCAGACAGAAGCTCTTAAGTATGACAAGTACTCTCTCGGGATGAAGAGATTATCAGCCTGAGCTAGGCTGTCAGAAAACAGTGAGATTAGAAACTAAGCCAGGCAGGGATGCGTGTGGTATAGAAAGCTGAGAAGCAAAGCACCCACACGTGTAGGAACCGGCCCAGGATAGTGAGTGAGCACTCTGTCATGGCCGAAGGCCGCCCCTCTACCCTGTGAGAGGGCTCCTCGCCGCCCCCACGCTTCCCTCCTCCCCGCTCCTCCCATCAAAGCCGGGATGACTGCAGGCCTGAATGGTGTGATTGCTAGTAGAAATCTGACTTGCCCACTCTCAAGTCTTGTTTTCTTTTGGCATCCTCAGCGTTTGGTGGAAAGTCAGACCCCTTGTAGGGAGGGGTGTCACCTCTGAGGCTGTTACCAGTCATTGATATCTTGGAGTGAATGTTTTGAAAAGCCGGGTTTTGATCATGGAGCTGAAGAGGGAGAAGAGGAAAGTGTGTGTGCCTTCAGCATGTGAAAAAAGGAGGGGTGAAAAATGTGTCTCGGGGGGAGCTCCAGGGCCTAAGGGGTGTGCATCACCTTTGCTTATTTCATCCTTTGGTCTAGAGCCTTCCAGTTCCAGAGTCATTGCGATGGGTGGGAAAAGTGGTGGTCTGAGATTGAAAGCTAGGCTTTCTTTTTCATAAAATAGGACGTGTTATACAGATCGACTGCCTGGCACAGAGCCTAGCAGAGAGTAAATGGCCATAAATGCGAATTTTATCAGCATGTATGTGACTTGCAGACCATTACTGACATAGGTAATGTGTAGATGCTGTTGGAGGTCTGAGAAAGAGAACATCAGAAAGAAACGGATGAAGGGGGCAACATTTACTGAACGCATCGGAGTGTGTCTGAACTCAGGTTCTCTGATTGCAGTACAAAATTGGCATTATTATTGGACCTAGTCATTGCTGTTAACTCTGAGTCAAAGGAGGTAGCCTTGGGCTGAGCTGTGGCTCCTGTGGATATAGAATATTTGATATTTATGTTAAAATTAAAAAGATAGCAGACCATGCAGTAGTGAGGAGGGAGAATGTGTTTTAAAATGGGGTGTTTGAGGGAAGGCAGAGCTGGCAAGGGGCTTATCGGGTAGAAGCAGGGGGACAAAGAATGATTCATTCATTCAGCAAAGTTTCATTGAGCATCTACTATGTGCCAGAAAGCTAGGGAAACGTTGGAGAAAAAGACAAGAAAAAAATCCCTACCCTAATGGAGCTGGAACTCCGCACAATGAAATGCATAGCAGAGTTTCAGATGGGGATGTGAGAGACATGGCAAGAAAGAAGGGCAAGTGCAGGTAATGCCATATAAATGACATATAATGACTCTGATTCTTATGGATGCCCCAAATAACCAGACATTTGGTTGCTTTGCTACAGACACAAAGGGATCAGGCCCCTGATTCTTAACGGAGAAGGTTGACCTCTTAGAGGTAATGGTGTGAAGATAATTTAAGAGCCGTTATGATTTTAAGATAGGAGGCCAGTTTCTCAGTTACGCTGGCTGTACCACAAACTATCCCAAAACATAGTGGCCTAAAGCAACAACTGTTTTATAACTTATGATTCTGTGGGGCAGGGATGAGTCAAGGCCCAGTGCATCTGACCACTGAGGCTGGATCTCAGAATTGGTGGCCTCTCTCCTCCATTGGTGTAGACCATCTTTCTTGCTTGCTTGCTTTCAAGATTTAAGTATTTATTTTAGAGAGAGTGAGAGCATGAGCATGAGCAAGGGGAGAAGTAGAGGGAGACAGAAAGGGAAAGAGAATCTTCAGCACACTCCCTGAGGAGTGCAGAGCCCCCCACGGTACTCGATCCCGCAACCCGGAGATAATGACCTGAGCGGAAGCCAAGAGTCCGATGCTTAAGTGACTGAGCCACCCAGGCACCCCTAGACGCTGCCAGGCCTTTGAAGAGCTGGGCCCAGACCTGTCCCAATGTCACTGCTGTCCCATGCTGCAGTGAAAGCAAGCCACAAGGCCCATGTAGGTGCAAGGGGGAAGGACATAGTTTGATGTCCTGATGGGCGAGTGGCAGACACACAGACGGAGGGAGGACTATTCTGACCATATTGTGGCACATCTACCTCCCAAGCATATCAGATTCTCTTTATCTGCTAGTTATTTATTGAGGACTTCCGGTATGCTGGACTTTATGCCACGCACCAAGTAAAAAGAGTCTGGGTCCTCGCCTTCCTGCAGGCTTCTAATCTCTTTGGATCAGATAATGTCTGATTAAAATATACAAACTGTGTAGCGTGAAGAGGATGTAGGTGGTGCCTTGAAAACATAAACTGTGGATAAGAAAGACCCTGAGCAGGGAGGGCAGAAAAGGCTTGCTGCAAAGGTGGGCTTGACCTTTGAGCCAAGATGCACAGGATGGGGAGATGTTCGGTGGCGGAAAGAGTGAGGAGGGGAACAGAATGAGCAAGTACTCCAACAAGGTTAGCCAGATGTCCATGAGGATTTTCCAGACAACTGGCGGGGCCAGAACTGAAGGTCTATGAAATAGCTGGTGACAAATGAAGCTGGAGAGAGAGGAGCCAGGCCAACGATGCATTTAGAGCCATTTTATGAGTTTTTGACCAGGAACAAGGGTGATGTGACCAAGCCTATATTTCGACTGTCAAAGGCTTCGTGGAAAGAGGACTGTGGACAGGCCAGTGGGAGATCTTTAACCGGACAGGTGAGAGATGTGCTGCCAAGTACGATCCTTCTAACCTGTGGTGGCAAAGAGTTATTTCCGTGAGCTGCTACATGGTTCCGAAATGCCTCTTTGTCATTGCCTCCAGAGCAGATTTATGAGGAAACCTTTCTCTGATCACAAATAGTATAAGCAGACTTGGCTTTAAATTAATTCTGGCTCTTTCCACGAGACGAAACTGTCAATGAAGATTTACCGTCATATTCCAAAGAATGTGCTGCAGGCTCAGAAAACATCTAGAATGAGTTCCAACAATGCTTTGAGCAAGAGCTGACTCTTTCAAATCAGGCTACAGACAGGCAAGTCATTACTTTGAAGGAGACAGCACTTAAGGACGAAGGCATTGCTGTGTTTTGTTGCCTCGTGGTTTCACACCGGTTGGGAGGACCTACCTTCCTTGTCCAGCAGGTTCGCTGTATTTTAGCGCTATTTGGTTTGCCAGCTGGACGTTTGCATCGTGGCTCCTCATTTTTAAATTGCATATTTCTTTGCTATTTGAAAAATTTCCCCCTGTATTCTTATTAGTCATTTATATTTCGTCTTTTGTAATGTAAAATTGCTTGTCTGTGCATTTTGGCCGCTTTTTATAAACCCATTTATTTTTATTTCTTTTCTATTTGTAAGCTCATTTTATACATTGAAGATATTAATCACTTATTTATAGTATATACTGGGTTGCCAGTTTTTTTCTCATGCTATAATCAGATGTTGCTGAGAAAATGTAGCTTCTTTATTTTCCAGAAAGCGATGTGATCTTTTTCATGAACTCCTTGGAAATAGACACACACACACACACACTCACACACACAGTTAGTCAAATCCAATAAGCTCAGCCTGATCCCATCATTTAAGCAGCGTCTTTATAAACTTAGCCTCTTTGAAGTAACACAAGCCTTTCAGATTTGCCCGCTACGTTTTTGACCAGGTCCAGGGGCTCACACGATCTCTTGGGTTTGTGGGTAGGAAATTAGGACCCTTGGCTACCCCTAAGTGTGAATTTTAGTGTCCTGCTTTGGGGAGGGTGGTGTAGTCTAATGACTAAACACTAGTTCCCAGACCATGCTTTTGTCTCCTGATGAGTTGAGGCTGTTTGTTGTGGGCCCCTTGTCCCACCTGATGACCCAGCTCCACACAGTCCTCCCTGGGACTTCAGACCCTCAAGGTTTGCCTGTGACTCCGTCCGTTCCTGGCTGGGGAGATAACTGCTCTGTTGCCATTGGCCAGGAAGTCACTTTGTCCCTAGAGCTCCCCTGATCACTTCTTGCTCCTGAGCTAAAATCCTCAGCAATGTTTCACCCCTGTCTCAAGGCATGGAGAGCCCCATGGGTTCCTTCCACACCACACACACTACACAACACCATATACACCACACCCCACAGACCATACCACACCACACACATCACACCACGCCATATCACACACACTACACCACACCACACTACACACACCACACCCACCACATACACCATGCCACACCACACACACCACACTATACCACACCACACACATCACACCACACCATATCACACACACCACACTACACACACCACACCCACCACATACACCATACCACACCACACACTACTACACTCCACACACCATAACCCACACACACCACACCACGCTACACATACCACACACACCTACTGCACCACACACACCACACATACCGTACTGCACCATACCATACCACTCACACACCACACACACCACACCACACAACGCCATACCACACACACTACACCACACTACACTACACACACCACACATACCACATACACCATACCACACCACACACACCACATCCTACACACCACACCCCACACACCATACCACACGCACCACACCACGCCACACCGTATCACACACACTATACCACACCACGCTACACACACCCCACACACCGTACCACACACACACCACACCACACCATACCACACCACACACATCACACCACACCGTATCACACACACCACACCACACCATACTACACACACCACACTATACCACACACACCACACCATACCACACACACCACACCACACCATAGATACCACACATACCACACTATGCCACACACGCCACACAGACCATGCACACTATACCACTACACACATCATAAACACCACACCACACAGGCATGTTGACCGCATTTGCTCTCTGCCCAGCCGTGCTGGCTGTAACTTTCATGATGCAGTAACTGTCATGTGGCATCTCCAAGATCCCCAGAATGGAGAGTGGGAAAAATCACCTTCACTCCCACCTTTATCTTAAATGCCTTGAGGTCCTTATTGAGAGGAGCTCAGAACAAACACCCAGATGCCTCTTTCCACCACCTCCTTCCCCATTTCCCCCCACAGTCCACCTGTAGAAGGTAAATGGGGAAGACATTTGGTTCCATTTTTTGGCTAAATGGGACATCTCTCTGAATCTTGTCCTCCTCCTTCCCAGGGTGGTGTTCACCTTCTGTGAAATGGCAAATGGATTGCAGACAGAGAGACAGAGAGGTTTACTAAAAAAGGAATAAAGATGAGGAGTATTTAATATAATTCTTGCACATATTTAGCAACTATGCTTCCATTGGGTTTTTTCACATTTTGTTGTTTTTGTGTTTTTTGCAAATATATGGGCATTTACCATTTTTATATAGTCACATATTTTAATCTATTTTTTTATGAATTGTGCCTTCCCAGGGATGCTTGGAAAGATGCCAGTCAAATAACCTCTATTTTCCCCCAGTTCTTTTAGGACATCATTTGTAATCTATCTGGAATTTATTTTTGTATTTTGGTAGGTGATGTCTAACCATATCTATTTTGAAATGGTTAGCCAGATAGTCTTAAAAGATTTAGTGAATAATCTATCCTTTCCTGTCCTATTTTGAAAACCACCTTTGTTATATTAAAAAGAATCTTGAGACTCCCGCTTCTGTTCCATAATTTACATCTCTCTGCTCAAGCATTGGTGCGACACTATTTTATTTTTTTCACTTAAAAATTTTTATTCTTTTTTTATTGTAGTATGATCGACATATAATATATTCATATCATATTTATATGTAATAGTTATATAATATTTGTAATATAAATATAATACAACATATTATATTTATATTTTGTGCATAATATGTATAATAATATATTAGAATATAATATAATAAATATATATATTTCAGATGTACATCATAGTGATTTGACATTTCTATACATTATTTTAATTATTGTGGTTTCATAATACATTTTAACATTTTCTGGTTTAAGGTCCCTGGATGAAAATTCTTTTTCAAAATTATCTTGCACATATCTTGCCCATCCTTGCACATTCATTTTTCCAGAAAAACCCTGTCCTCCACTGACCCGCACCACACACAGATCCTGTCACATGTTAATCATACATTTTTAGGATGTATATATTAATTTGAAAAGTGACATCTTTATCATGCCAAGTCCTCCTGTTAAGACATATGACATGTTGCTCATTCATTTCCTTAACTGCTTTTGAACTATTGTTTACACTGTACTTTTCATCACACTTAACTAATGTGTCCTAGAAAACTATTACAGTAGTGGATTTGGGAAATGCTACTTGGGTGGTTCAACATTACGTATGGCACTCATTGTTGGTTTTAGATCAATACACTTCATCATATCAAGGCAGTATCTTTCTATAGTTTATAGAACATCTTATCAAAACTGAATTTTTAATTTTACCGGGTGTTCCTTTTTTGCTACCCATCACTCTCCACTTTTTTCATTGACACTGAGGTCTGATAAATTTTATTTCATAACATTAACCTGTCCGTGTATTCTTGGAATAAATTCTATCTTGATCAGTGGCATTATTCTTTTTTATTCTACTGTGTTATACCGAATGTCTTATTTCTGGATTTTATCTGTATTTCTATGTAAAGTGAACGTATTGTTTTATTTTATTGTGCTGTTTTTGTTACATTTTGGTACCAAGTTTATGTTAACATCATAAAGCCAACTGTGACACTTTTCATTTTTTTCTACAATCTCTAACAGTTTAAATAGCATAAGAATTATGTGTTCTTTGAAGGTTTGAAAGGACTTGCCCATAAAACATTTGGGCACAGCTCCTTTTATGGATGCAATTCTTGGAGACTGGTTTCTATTTCTTCCATGGATAGTGGTCTATTCTGATTGTCAGATTTGATAATCTTTGTTTTCTTATTTTCCATTTTCCTTCTCATTGAGGCTTAACATTTTTGTATAGAATTCTACAGGAAATTCTTTAATTTTTCATTTCTATTCTATCTTTCTCATTTCCCACATCATGCGCTTCTGTTTTCTTTTTTCTGCCTTCACCGAGATATCCTGGAAGATTGTCTTACTATTTTTTTCAAGGAACCCTAGTCCTGGATGTATTGATTGTTTGAATCTGTTTTCCAGTGCAATAATTTAATCGTTAGAAATTTCTTTCTTTTTCTTTTTCTGGTTATATTTTGCCCTTTTTAAAATTACCTTGCACAGAATGTCGGTTTCATGTATTTTAATTCTTTCTTGTCAAAGATTCAAAACAGTCAAAGCTGTACATTTTCTTTCAAGCAAACTTGAGCTCCTTGCCCTTTGTTTTGCGAAGCAGTGCTCTCATTTAGTTGCTCCATCTTTCCCCTTTTAATGTTCCCTTTGTCCTGTGCAGACAGAAGAAGATTCATTGCGATGTTCTTATTGTTTGTTAATTTGAAAATAATTGGTGTCTTAAATCCCCCACTTTTAAAAATCAATTTCAGATTTACTACATTGTGGTCAGAAAATGTGCACTAAGTAATTTCTAGCTTATGGAATTTATTGAGGTTTTCTTTATGACTTAATAGATGATCAATAATTAGCATATTTAATAGATTTCATATTTAATAGGTACTTGTTAACTAAACTTTAATAGTGGAATTTTTAAGACCTTCCTAATTTACCATTCTATATCTTTATCCATTATCTACTTTGTCAAATATTGAGAGAGGTATGGTTAAATCTTCCCACAGCTACTGGAAATAATTCTCCAGTTATTCTTAAATTTTTAACAGGTTTGCTTTATATATGTTGGTGCAGTTGCTTGATACTTAAAAGACTGAGTCGATAATATCTTTCATTAAAGATAGACTTTTTGTCCGATTTATTTTTCCTTGATGTGCACATTTAAAAAAATTAATACTGTAATCTTTAATATGATTTTGTTTGCATTTGCCAACATACCTTTGCCTGTCTTTTTATGTACCAGCTTGTGTATCTTGTATCACATAGATTTTTTTATAGTATAAGCGTCTGATCTGGGTATTTGTCTCTCAGTAAGAATTTAACTAATTTCCAGTGATTGTAACAGATATATTTAGTTTGGTGTTTGCCTTCTTGCTTTATGCTTTCTGGCTTTATGCTTCCTTCCTTTTCTTTGTTTTCTGTCTCTTGCAAATTGGACCATTTATTTTCTTTGCTTTTTAATTCTGCAATGTTTTGGAAAGGTTGTCTCCTATTTTTATTTCTACAAGAAGTTCGTTAGAGCTTTTCTTTTCTCTCTCTCTCTCTCTCTCTCTCTTTTAGAGCTTTTCAAAAGCATTTTTTTAACCTTTGGTTCTTTCCTACCACAACTTCTATCAGTACCTTTGCCCATGTAAGGGAAGCCAAGTTAAGCATGCTTGGATTTTCTTTTCTTCTTGAAACTCACATCTTTGGGTTAATAGAATTTCACATTTAAATTTAGATTATTGCTATTAAATGATTGCATTATCTACCCTGCTTTTGTGTCTTTCTATAATTTAATTTAGTAATACTAATTGTCCTCTTATTATATACTGTGATTTACTCACTCACAAGCTCGGGATTTTGCTTTGTCTACCATGTGTAACTCTGGCCTGGTTTTGTAAATAAAGTTTTATTGGAACACAACCGTGCCCATTGGCTTACAAATCCCCCATGCCTGCTTCCATGCTATGGTGGCGGCAGACTTGAAGAGTTGCTACAGAGCCTGCATGGTTCATAAGGTTTAAAATATTTACTATTACACTAAAGCAGAGTATAACACCAAATAAAATCTTTCAGTGAAGACTTAAGCAAAACACATTTTCTAAGCCCTTACATGCTTGCGCCTAAACACACAGACAGCAGCTTCTCTGAGTAAGGAACTTGAATTATATACATATATTTTTTTTATTTCAAAATACTGTCATTACTCCTTTGTTTCATGGTATTTAACACTTTATAAATGACTTGAGGTCAACTTGACTATTGTTTGTTTTGTTTTGTGTTTTTTTTGTCAAGTATTCTCTTTGTATATGTATATATTTTCTAGCCAAGATGTTGATAGAATTTTTTTTTCCAGTCAAATTAAAAAAAAGTCTCCTGGAAATTGCTGGTTTAGGGGCAATTTTCATTGCTATTGCCTGGAACCCACTGCAGATTTTTTTGTCCTGAATTTAAAGATAACTTCTTCAGTGCTCACTTTCCTCTGCTTCACTCTTTCCCTCGGAATTCGTTGTAGCTATGTTTTGGATCTCTTATATCGTCCTCCTTTTCCTTTTGCTTTTTCCCCCTCATATTAGTCATCCTTTCAACTGTCTTCCTCTGGCTTCCGGTCAAGTTTCTCACATTTGTGTTCCATTTTACCTAGTTAGTGTTAGTAATGCCCAGTCTCCTCCACATTCTCTCTGCCCTCCTCCATTTTATTGGCACATTGTTCTCTCGCCATTCTTGCCTATACTCATTTTATAAACCCAGCAGCTCCTTCTGTCCCATTGCAATACAGCTTAGAGATTTTCTTCCATAGTACTGTCTGAAAGGGGGGCTTTCGCTCTGACTTCTCAGATCCACCTCATCTGCTGAACAGCTGAATCTTTTCATGTGAACAGTAATCCTTCCCTTTTTGTTCAACCTCATTAAGGATGACCTGGTAGTAAAATATGAAGTGGGCTCTGGTTGGAACTGGGTGGGTCCCTGTGCCCATCTTTCAGACCCAGATTAAGGGGAGAAGGAAAAGAATTGTCTTTATTGTAGTTTAAGTTTGCCAGGGTACAGACCAGTCTATCCACAGGGAGCTAAGAAGGAGGTGAAAGGAAAAGGTTTCAGTTTTATGCAGCAGTTTGTTTGTCCTGTTTGCTTGGCACAGAGGGTACGGTGGCATCTTTTCCTTGTGGCATGACAAGGAAATCTGGGATCTCTCTGGGATCCATGTCCCTGAGATCCCGCCTTACTTGTCTGCAGACCTTGCTTAGGAAGAGCGAGGGGCTTCCCACCCTGTGGGAACCTCAGCATTGTACTCTTCTCAGAAGCTTGAGGACAGTTGAGATTTGTCTTTGAAGAGCTATCCCTGAGTCTGCTTGTGTTTTCAGAATCATTATTCAAAGCCCCTGGCAGCGTCACTGAGCAGCAACTGGGAGACATCTTACCTTTACCCTCTTCCTGAGATAAACTGAGGACTTATCAGTCCTTCATTCAGGCTGTTTGTGACCAACCTGTAGTTTCCAGGAATTTCTCAGAGGTTCTGGCTCATGGATGTTGCCCTTCCCTCATGTCTTTTAGCAGTGATGTAAAATGTCATCGATGTGTATTCTTTGAGAGTTACTAAGAACTTAGGGGATGAGGAAGTTCAGCTTGACCTTGACTGACGTCGCCTCCTTGGCTTAGGTACCTCTCTCACTGATATCAGCATGTGAAGCAGAAATGAGAATAACCCGATGGGTGACCATTTCCTTTGGCACCATGGAAGCTTGTGGTTCCAGACGAGGCAGGTAGAGGAAGATTCCTATGGGGCTGGACAGTGGCAGAACCCCTGGATAGTCCCATAAGCTGAGCCTTCTCTTGTGGCCCTGACCATATGAGGTTTAGATGGAATAATGGGAAGAGTTAACAAGTCTCTTCCTAGAGAAAGAGATGAAGTAATTTTACGTAGCTGATGTGATAGACAGTTCTCTTAGTCAATTCAAGCTGCTGTAACAGGATACCACAGACTGGGTGTCTTAAACAACATACAGTTATTTCTTACAGTTTTAGAAGCTGGGAAGTTCAAGACCAGGGTGCAGCGGGGTCAGGGGCTTGGCCCTCCTCCTGGTTCACTGATGGCCAGTGTCTCACTGTGTCCTCACGTGGCAGAGTGTGGACAAGCTCTGGTCCCTTCTTCTCCTCACAGGGGCACTAATCCCCTCATGGGGGGCCCCACCCTCATGGCCTCATCTAACCCAGATCACCTCCCAAAGGTCCCACCTCCAGAGACTTTCACACTGGGGTTAGGGCTTTGACATATGAATCTGGAGGAGGACACAAACTTTCAGTCCACAGCAGTGGTGCTTATGTGCCACTAATTACATCAGTTTAATTCCCAGAACAAGCCTGTACGGTAGAAGTTGTGTGCTCATGGAGGGAAGCAGAAACTGAGGCACAGCAGACGTGGAGTAACATCTTGCTGCAGCTGCTTGGCTGCCTTCCCCTGGAAGAGAGGAAAGTGGTCTGGTCCTGCATTAAAAGTCTGGGTTTCGGCTCCTCATTGGCAGAAAAGAGGTCTCGTGTGGGGCCGGTGGCGGTCAAACTTCTCAGCTTCAGAACTTCTTGTTCACATGAAATCAAATGAAACTCCACCTTCAAATAAAGTACTCAGAAAGCCCAAGATAGGAAACAGACAAAAGTGGCGCTGTGCGGGGTGAAGCAGCCAGGGGACCGGGGTCCTGGGTCCCCAGCCTTGCCTCCCTGGCAGCAGCTGCTGAAGGGGGAGGGGCGTCTAGAGCACAGGTTGCTCTCTGTGCTAATGTTGTCTGATTCCAGACTGAGAAGAGGTTATCAAAGAAGGTTCTGGAAGGAGTTAGGTCCACATTTTCAAAGGAGAAGGAGGGAAAGTTGACAAAGGGCACATCAGCTGTCATTACTCTGGAATGCTGGCAGAGCCGTAGTCTTTGCCCAAAAAGGGTTTGAAAAGGGAACGTTGCACTCTAACTTTCTTTCTTTCTTTTTTTTTTTTTTTTGTGCTATCCACATTTAGCTTATTGCCAGGGCATGTAGTTGCCAGTGAGAAACCTGCTGTTTACAAGTTGATCACGTAGTTGATCCCTTATAACAAGAGAGGTTTTTGGAAGCTTCTTTGCAATCAACAACCGTGCTGTGTTTTGGTTTTTTTTTTTTAATGATTTCACTGTCGTTAGGAGATAACTAAAGACGATCTCAGCAGTGGATTCTTTTAAAGGAGACTCTCTGGGAGAAGGTAAAATCCCCATCCTGAAGAAGTCATAATGGTAGTTCTCAACCAGGGGTGACTTTGCTCCCTGGGGACATCTGACATCATGTGGAGGCAATTTCAGTTGTCACAGTGTCCCAGTCGGGCTGGGAGGCACCGTTGGCATCTAGTGGGTAGGGGCCGGGGATGCTGCTAAACCTGTCGCAGTGCCCAAGACAGCCCCACCACGTGGCGGTATCCAGCCCAAAATGACAATAGTGACAAGGCGGAGGAACTCTGCTTTCTATTCCTGGAATTCCTAAAATCTGTCCACATCTTTCAAAAAGCACAACACCCATTTTAATTATCATGCAGATTCGTTTTACTGTGTTTCCAACATCCTGGCTAGTCATTCCAAAAAACCTCTAAGGTTTCCAGATGCCTTAAGGTCCCTCAAGAGCTAATAATTGTCTACCCACTATTTTTGAGGTAAAATTCACGTAACATAAAATTCACCATTTTAATCATTTTACAGTGTATAATTCAGTAACATTTAGTACATTGACAGTAATGTGCAACCGTCACCAGTACATGCTTCCAAAACATTTTCACCCCAAAACGAAGCCCTGTACCTATTAGCAGTCACTCCTCATTTCCCCTGTCCCAAACCACTGGCAACTGCCAATCTGCTTTACTCTGTGTGGTTTTACTTTGCATTTCCTTCACAACTAACTATGCTAAACATCTTTTCATGTACCTGCTGGCCATTTGCATATATTCTTTAAAGCAATTTCTGTTCAAGTCCTTTGCCCATTTCTAAATTGTCTTTTTATTGTTGAGTTGTAGGATTTCTTTATAGATTCGAGATACTAGACCCTTATCAGATAATAAGATTTGCAAATATTTTCTCACATTCTGTCTGTGGGTTGTCCTTTCACTTTCTTGCGAGTGTCCTTTGATACACAGATGTCTTTCATTTTTATGGAGTCCAATCTATCTACTTTTTCTTTTGTTGCTTACGTTTTTGGTGTGATACCTAAGAAAACTTTCCTAACCCAAGGTCACAGAGACTTACCACTCTGCTTTCTTCTAACAGCTTTTAGTTTTAGTTCTTACAGTTAGGCTTTGGACCCATTTTTATTTAATTTTTGTATTTGGTGTGAGGTAAGGATCCAATGTCATTCCTTGTGTATGTGGAAATCCAACTGCCCAAGACCCACTTGTTGAAGAGACTATTTTTTCCCTCACACCCTTGTCAAAATTCAATTAACAATTGATATTTGACTCTTTTCTGGACTCTTAATTCTCTTCCATACACTTTACATGTCTATTATTCTAATGCCAGTACCGCACTGTTTTGATTACTGTAGCTTTGTAGTAAGTTTTGAAATTGCTACCCACCATTTTTTACATTTCCTAAAGCTTAATGGACTCTTTCAAAAAGACTACCTCTTTTTTAAAGAACTACATAGAATAGTACAGGTACACAATTTCTTTGGAATTCCTAAGTTCAAAAACTCTGAAGATGCAAAGTTCTACGTTACTAATTTAGGGCCAAAAACTTAACCTGATCAGAATTCATTTGGGAGAAAACCCAATCTGCACTCACGTGAATCTATACATTTTTATGAGATCTGTGAAAATCTAGATTTCAGAATATAGAACATATTTTATAGATTTTATATAGATTTTATATTCACATATTAAGTTGCAGAAAGATTATGTGTTTGCTTGTGGAGTGCTGTTCCACACCTGACGGTGGTGGTGTCTGGTGTACAATATACAGCCTGTATGATCTTTATCCAATCTGAAAAATCCTGAATTCCAAAACTCACCTACTCCAAAGTTTTTGGAAAAGGAATAGGAGACCTGTCTGCTTCTATTAGGGCAACCCTGGTTACCAATCTCATGATGCTCAGAACTCTGATGATGTTCTGTCTTTGTTTAGAAGAACAGGAAGAGAAACAAATAATCACATGTTTTACGTGACTGACATTTATGGCACAACCGATCTGTGTTAGTCAATGAGTTAGGCATTTTATCTACTCAGTCTCATTTACAGTTTTTCAAAGCATAGGTTCTGTGGGGAAAAATAACAAAGCGACCCTTGGCAGTGAAAAGTTGGGAGTGGTTTTTCTGAGCCTCTTTCTATTAGCAGGAGGAAGTGAAAAGAGAGGCTTTGTCCGGAATTCAAGGTCCTTCTTAGCTCCTTTGGGTGGGAAACCAAGGACTGGTTTCCTCCTCCTGTTGGGTAGCCTCCGTCTGCTCTGGCCTCTGTATGAGGACTGCTTTTTTCCCTTTCACAGTTGCATTCTGCCTCATCATTCCTGAGAGGAGCAGACCTGCCCTGATTCCCTCTCACCTCTGCATGGCTCTGTGCAACCATCATGGGCTGTTTGTGATTTCCAGATGATTCTTTTCCTTCAGATTAGTTGACACAGTCTGGAATTTTGTACTTTCAGGAGTTGTTCTGGTTTAAATGTTGCCCTTCTAGATCATTCTCTAAAATGAAAATGGCTAGGTCATCCATGACGTACATCCATTCTGTGTCTGGTACATCCAATTCTATATCCTTAGCCCCTTGTTCAAGTGTTGTTTTATTTAACTTTGTAGTTCCTTTGTAAAGTTACAATGAGGTATTTTTATCCTTATTTTACCTGCCCAAGAAATGAGTCTCATAAAAGTTAAATTGTTTATCCAGTGACACCAAATTAGTAAGTAACAGATGTTTGTCATGATTTTACCTCTGTATTCTATAGCATAACTTCCTCAATAGACACACATTGATTGGGGCACCCAGGTGGCTCAGTCAGTTAAGCGTCTGCCTTTGGCTCAGGTCATGATCCCAGGGTCCTGGGATCAAGCCCCGCATCGGGCTTCCTGCTCAGTGAGGAGTCTGCTTCTGCCTCTCTTTCTTTCTGTGTTCTCTCTCTCTCTGTCCTGCTCTTTCTCAAGTAAATAAATAAAATCTCAAAAAAAAAAAAAAAGCAATGGTGTGGCATAAGAAGCATTAACCATGGCCACCATCTCGAGGAGACAATAGAAAATTTTACACTCTGTACCGTGACCTGTCATAATTAGCTCGTATGATTTCCGGGAAGAAGGGAAGAAGTAGGCATATGAGAGAACTGAAGCAGGGAAAGGCGAGGGCAAATAGAAGGAGGAGCAGAGAGGGAAGGGGAACAGGGAGTAAATTATTAACAACGTGGGTTTAATGTTCACTGACTTCTCGGGTGGTTTCATGTCTAGTTCCTATCCTGAACCTGCTGATGAGTCCAGAAGTGTTTATGAAGCACTAAACATCTACCACATGTTCAGTTCTGAGCAAAGTCTGGTGGAGGTTATTGAAGAAAACAACTCACTGCCTTGTGGTCTGATTGGGTAGAAAAGGATAATACCCCTGAAACAATAGTTACCAGGACAAGATGACATTCTTATAAATGTCCTAGCAATTCACGGGCGTGGTGTGTCCGGCAGGGCTTGGGAATCTCTGAATTTCCAGAGAAATGGAAAGTGGAGGGAGGGAGTCTTCAGCTGGATCTTGAAAGGTAGGATTTGAAAAGCCAAGTTTGAAGGCAGGAGTGAGCATGGTATGTCTGTGCGCTAGGGAGTTGATCCGCCTGGAAATGGTGGTTGCGTGTGCGTGTGCGCACACGTTCGTGCGTGCATGCAGAGAGAACCGTGGACGACAGCAGGACCAGGCTCGATGGCAACACATTCTCCTGCATGGTTTTCTTGAAAACCAGACAAGGATTTGGGCCTTGAAGCAAGAGAATTCGGGGAGGCCCTGTGAGTTTGAGGCAAATAAGCACTATGGTGGAGCAGCGCCGAGTCAAATTTGATCAGCAGTGATGGCCAATGTGTTGAAGCGAGAGACCCATCTGACTCTGTGGGTTTGAATGTGGACCTGAACGGGGAGTGGCCATGAGACACAGGGGTGACCGGGGGTGATGCAGAGGGGGATACTTCCAGGTCGAGTCAGTGGGAACCAGAGGTTGCCTATGAAGAATTAGACTGGGATCAACAACAGGTAGCATTTGAGGGTTTTTTCTAAATATTTATTGGTTTATTTTATAGAGAGAGCATGCCCCAGGTGGGGGGAAGGGAGGAGAGGCAGAAGGAGAGGGAGAGAGAGAATCCCAAGCAAGCAGACTCCCCGGGCTCGATCTCAGGACCCTGAGCTGAAACCCAAGAGTCAGAGGTTTAGTAGACTAAGCCACCCAGGTGTCCCTGGAGCATTTGAGCTTTGAGTGTGGACAGAGATGCCAGGAGGAAGAACACGTTCTGGAAGGCCTTTAGCTGTGACTATATTCCACCTGAAATCATGGTGTTTATCCAGTTCAGTAGATGCAAGCCACATGTAGTGAATTAAATGTGAGTTAGATTCATGGAAATAAGACAGAATTATGAATTCAGTTCCTCATTCAGGCTAACCACATTTCAAGTGCTCATTAGCTACATATGATGAATGATTACCCTCCCGGACAGGGCAGGCACAGAACCGTTTCCATCATCTCAGAATGTCCAGTTGCACCGGCGGACTGATGCAGAGGTCAGTGGTGAACATCCGAGTTTGGGTGAGGGGGCAGTTCTTGAAACAGGAACAAGGAACCTGTCATGCTAAGTTAGGGGGTCGTCCAGCAAGAACGAGGGCCTAGGGCTGAATTTTAGGACATGTATGAAGTTGGGAAAAAGAGGCAGAAGGAGAACAAACGAACATTGCCTGGGGTTTTGGAAAAGTGGAAGACTCAGCATAGCATAAAATCCTGGCAACAGAAAGGGAGAAAATGTCAGTGAGGAGGGAGTGGTGCCAATGTCAGATGCTGCAGAAAAGTCACGGAGAAAGAGCCAGAAAAAAAAATTGTGTTTAGTAATCTGAGGTTGTTGGTGACCTATGAAACTTGATGGAGGGTGAGGCAGAGACATCCTCAAATAGGAGCGCCACCAGCTTCCTCTGAGACTGCGGCGGAAGTTTGGGGCCTGGAAACAGAGTTGGGGGGAACATGGGGTGGGGAACAGAAGCGAGAGAAATGGAGAAGGCTGAGTTGTCACCACCAAGGACTTCATGGTCAATCATTGCTTTTTTTCTCCAAGAAAAGGAAGATGAGAACAAAAGAAGAGGGAATCGTCCTGGGCTGGTTTAGAGGATTAGAACAGAGTACCCCTGAGATCCAGACGCCCTTGGGATGGAATGAAAAAGGGGGGCGTGAGGAGAGGGGCTTGATTTTGGGAGGCTCAGGGATGGACATCAGGGGAGCTGGGGGCAGACTTGCTGCCGCTTTGCCGTGAGACGGAACAGTTGCTTGAAACCAGAGAATGCATCAGCTTGGCCTGCTCGGATTCTTCCTTTTGATTGATTTGATTTTGATTTTTTTTCCTAATGCATTGGACCTTCACATTTAAGTATAGTGTTACTACCTAGCTTTCTAGATTTCTCTAAGACCGTTGCGGCTATACACGGCACGTATCATTTGCTTGTGTCATCTGTTTAGGATTGTACGAACAAGGAGAGGCTCTGTTTTCCCTGTGCTGTACAGGGCTCGTGAACATATGGGCAACGAATTCAATACTGTTTAATTGTAAAGATCAGTAATTACACTTGTATTTGAAGAGCTGCTTTTAAACCTAGATGCATACAGTTGAATATGTTAACGTGAGTACCTATATGCATCGGCAATGCCACCGACCCAAGAAAATCTGTCCTCTTTGCCATTAGGGTAAACAGTGGTTAGAGATGGATTTAATTTGGGATTTTAGTTTACAGTGTGCTGATGCAAAATGTTTTGTGTGCATTGTTTTGTTTAATCCCTGCAAACTGGAGCACTAGGTACTCTGACTGTCATTTCCGAGATGAGGCAATTGTGGCAGAGGCTGGTTAAGTCACTTGCCCAGGGTCGTGCAGCAATATGAGTGGCAGAGTAGGAATTGCAACCTGGCTCTCTCTGGCGCCCAATCTCATGTCCTTAATGTCCTCTGCATCTCAGGCCAGTACTCTAAAGTGCCCAGTCTGTTCCTGCTGCCATGACTAGCTTGGCCGCAACCGTGAGCATGCCCACATAAGGACGTGTTTGCTCTGTGTAGCCATAATTCTCCTCTCATTCCCGAGAGGTGGAAAATGATCATGGGGAAGTAACAAATAACACCTCTTGGTGTCAGCCCAGCCTTCACGGGGGACAAAATGCTTAGCAACTCTTTCGAAGTATCCAAGACAAAACTTGACCTTTAAGCAGTTTCTCCATTTAGAGTTAAATTTGTCTTCAACAAATATGGTTTGAATAAATCAAGACCTCCTGTTTTAGCTATTTAACTGGGAAGGTAATATTTCCAATCTGATTTAAAATTTTTTCTTTCGCCAAATTCCACAGGGGGGAGAAAAAGAATGCTAAAGTTCAGGATAAAAAGAAACTTCCCAGGAAGCACATTGGTACAGACCATAGCTGTGGTCATCATAAATATCACTTTTACTTTCCAAGCTAAAGTCTGGGGTTTCCATGGTAACTGTTTTTAACCCCAGCTGGTTTGCATCATGCTGTGTGTGTGTGTGCGTGCGCGCATGTGTGTGGAGAAGCCAGTGGAGCAGGACCTGGCTATGTTGCAAAGTTCAGGTATCAATATCAGATGAATCTCCTGGGACCATTTAGAAACCAGATAGAAAAATATTGCATGCAACACCTCTCCTACCCAACCGCTACCTTCCCAAACACTTGCATTTTGCTACTGTCCTGATCAAGTGCCCAGAGCTTCCCAAAGTCGGCCATCTTCTCAGAGGCAAACCATAGGCTTCATCCAACTGTGACTTTGATGTCTGTGTGCATTGGAAGGGACTTAGAACCGCAGGCTTTTGATTTACTAATGTTGCGTCCATCAGAATGTTCTTGGGTAATAGTGTTTCATAAGGGTCAGAATGCAGATTTGACAGTCCGGGCCAAGTGCAAACTAGAGAAATTGCATCTTGCCTTCCTGTGACTCACCCAGGCTTCCAGATGGAAGTGATTTCCCAAGGTCACTGCAAAGCTCAGTGCAACGGTGTCTCTCATGTGGCAAACATATGGTGTGACGGTGCAGGTCAGGACTTCTTTTCCTGTTCTCACCCTTGACTTTGGCAGAGTCAGCCTGCCCCTGAGAACTTCTCTCCAATCATGGGAGACTCACAGGAACAGCGTGTGCCTCTCCTCTCCCCCATGCCCTTCTCACTACACCCGCCCCAAGCCCTGCTCCTGTGTTCCAGGCATCATGAAGGGAACTAAGGAAGAAATGTGCCTCCTTCCACCAAATCATTTCCATTTCTTAAAATAAATCCCAGCTTTCCTCTCTGGGAAGCCACCCCAGAGTGGACTGGGATCTCAAAATATCTTTTATTTACTTTATGCAAGAAACTTATTGAGAGCCTCCTGGGTGGCAAACACAAGTGGACCCTGACTTCAGGTGGAGACCAACAGATCACGGAGCCCAATACAGGGTCACGATAAGTACATGGGCACAGTTGGAAGAGGTTGGTTTTCCAGTCTGGGGCAGGGGAGGGGGGATGTCAAAAGGGTTTCCTAAAAGGAACAACTTGACTAGCATGAACCATACCGAACATTATTAACCTGCACATTCCATAATGATAACATAGGCTTTATTGCACATCTGTATGCAGATCTTATCTTGACATCTCCCTAGATTATCAAAATCTCGAGTGTGACCACCTGGTCTCTCTTATACAAGGCTCAATGTCTGACTTACCTAGAATAGAGCTGAGAACATAGCGAGGGGCATCGTGGCCTTGACTCTGCCTTCAGAAACAAACAACAGGGGTACCTGGGTGGCTCAGCCATTAAGCATCTGCCTTCGGCTCACGTCATGGTCCCAGGGTGCTGGGATCGAGCCCCGCATTGGGCTCCCTGCTCGGCGGTAAGCCTGCTTCTCCCTCTCTCACTCACCCTGCTTGTTCTCTCTCTCGATGTCTCTCTCTCTCAAATAAATAAATAAAATCTTAAAAAAAAAAAAGAAACAAGCAACAGACTGGAGGACTCACAGCAGTTTATGTGAGTGGGTGACCTTGTGCAGACAGCTGGAGTGCTGCATTCGGGTGGCGCAGTGGATTGACAGTGACATCCAAAAGCAACACAGTAGGGGACCGGCACACAGGACTTGCATCTTCAGCCACCTGTCTTATTTTCTACCATTTCTTTGATAATAATAGCACCTACATTGTAACTATGATTTCAGACTTTGGAGTTACCCTGGTTTAGAAGGATGACTTTTGAGGGTTCACACTTGCTTACTGTGTGACTCTCGGAAGGTCTCTTCTTTCCAAGCCTCAAAACTTCGTCAGCAGAATGGCAGGATTGGCTTAGATGATTGTGTCTAAGACTCTGAACTATATTCTAGAGGCCTAACCTGAGTCAGTCTTAATCAGCTTTGAATCCTCAGGGCCCAAGCACAGTAGCAAGTACTGAATAAGTATCTGTTAAATTAAATTAAGGAGATTCGAAACCCAGTTCTACGTGCGCAGTGATGAAACTGCTTGCAACGCAGAGTGCAGAGAACCTGCTCAAATTCGTATGAATGGCAGATCCAAGGGTTTGGGTGTTCTCCCTGCCACAGGCGCTGGGAAGGAGGGTGGCATCGGTGACTCGGATCTTTAAGCTGGGCCAACTTCGCTTCTTCAGATGTACATTCAGGCAAACACCAGCCTGGGCCTCATGTTGTTAAATATTTAAATAGAGAAGAAAAAAATTCAGTTATCTAAAGTACTAAAATATGGTCTTGCAAACTTAAGAATGTCTCCAAGGGTCTTTTGGTGCCAGAGAAGAAAACATGGCGTGAAACATCTGTATGATTGGACGCCTGTCCTGGTTTGTACTCGGCTACTTGGCTTAACTTTACACAGTCCTGAGAAACAGGAGTCTTGTGATCGGTATAGACAGCCAACTGGGACAACTCAAGCCAAAAAAAGAAAAAAAAAATGGAATTGTCCTAATTGTATGTTGTAGTGCTTCCAGTGACTTAAAGGTGGTTCTTTTTTTTTTTTTTAAGATTTTTATTCATTTATTTGAGAGAGAAAGCACAAGTGGTGGGGGATAGAAGCAGAGGGAGAAGCAGACTCCCCACTAAGGGGGGAGTCCAACATGGGGCTCGATCCCTGGACCCTGGGATCGTGACCTGAGCCGAAGGCAGTCACTTAACCGATGAACCACCCAAGCGCCCCTTAAAGATGATTCTACTTCCCTGTCCTCTGATTTGCCTAAAGTATTGTGTTAGGATAGGGATCAAAGCCAGCAAAAGTAGGAGCACCCTGAGCCATAGAGACATCTTCTTCACACATGTGAGCTTGAGCTGGGTGTCAGTCGCCCTGGCAAAATTGTTTCATAAAGCAAAGCTGTTTTATCCTGTCCTATCAAATATCCCCATCGTGGACATTAGTCAGCCCCCGGGCTGTCTAGTTGAGTACCCAATGGCTAGTGTCAACTTTCATGTGACTCTTACTACTCTTTTAACCATGGTTTTTCATGTAGATTCTGCATCCCACCTGAGGCTGTTTTAATACTATGGGGTCAGTGTGGAGGAAAAATAAACCAAAAATCAAAAACCTTTCCAGACGGACTTTTGGAAAAGATGCAGGCAGATGCCGGGTAGAGGAAGGCGAACTCTGTATGCTTTATCCTATTTACAAAGACAAGAATTTTCCAGCATGGATGTGTTAAGCCATCTTATATATACGTTTGCTGGATAGTCACAGTTCTATTAGCATACCAAAGTTAAGGCCCATTACCCATTTAGGGAGTGGCAGGGCTGGGATAGGAGCCAGGACCTTCTGACTCTGGAACCCAGGCCTTTCCCCTGCACCATGCTGCCTTCCTGGGCTGGGACTTTGCATCCCCAAAACTCTTTTTGGAACTACCTTTAACCGCATGAAACCTGGGGATGCCCTGAGCACTTAGCTCTGCTCTCCCCCACCCCAAACACGCTGCTGGCCCATCCTACAGAAGACAGAGAAGCACATCCCCTTCTGCGTAATAAGCAGAGATTTTGTTTGAAATTTCCCCAAAATTTCATACTCTAATTTGCAAACTTGGCGTACGAGAGGCTACGTATTTGCTGTTACATGATGTGCTGTACCTGCAGTTTGGAAAAGCAGCTGGGCAGTGAGTAATGCCACCTCGGTTAGGGTCATGTAACCTAAGCAATTTGCTACACTTCTTCAGGAGCTTACTGAGAGTTTTTTAGTGACACTGCTGCAGTTTGAGATTTGCTATTGTTTTTGACAACTCTGGATCGTTTGACATTTTTCTCCTAACACAGTGATGCAGTATAAAACAATATCATTAGCCCAGGAGCTCTGGACAATTTGGGGGTGCTTTCTCTTCAAGGATATGGGGTAAAGAAAGGCAGAAAGAGACTTTTGCAAGATTAGCATTTAAAATGCTTTGGTTAGCCAGGGCCATGCGATTAAACTCCCTGAGTAGATCGATGTGCAGTTCATCACCGCGTACGTGGCTCCACCAAGGGGTGGAAAGAACCCGGGGTCATGATTCAGATCACCGTAGGTGAGCTCCAGCCTTACCACTCAGCACCGCGGGCACATCACTGAATGTCTCTGTGAGGAACCGCGTTACTTGTCTGACAAATGGGGTTTGTTTCAGAGGTGCCCCAATTACCTCAGAATAATACTGGAGAATCATATGAAGGAAAAGATTTGAGTGCTAGAAAAAGCGAAGTGTTGGAAGAAGGTAAGATTGTCTTGTTACACAGGCCATGGGGCGTGAAGAATCCTCAGCTAAAGCGGTAGCCAGTCTGTTGATGATGAGGTAAGAACAGTGTAATCAGTGGGCAGGTGGACTCGTGCCGATGGTTCGTCATCGGTCTGTGAAAAGTGTTTAGAGACATTCGTAGCAATATGACAGAGTAATTTTAGGTCTGTTAAATATCATAATAAAAATTGGAGCTTGTATGTGTTTGACTTTTTTTTCCTTTTTTTTTTAAATTTCTTTTTCTTACATTTAAAAAAAATAATGGTGCACTCTGGATTTGGAAAAAAAAACTAGCCCTTCACTCAGATGATTTGAGAAGCTCTGGTATGTGAGGCATCAAAAGTCCAGGAGACAAATGAAAAATTAAAATAAGAGTCTGCATATTTTATTCATCCAGTGAAAGGCCAACAGGAAGCGGAAAGCGTAAGGGTTGGTTCCAAGTGGATGGGTCACTTCTCTCCCAGATGTTTGGTGTCCTGGAGGGACAACCAGAGGACAGGTCCTGACCTTGGAGACTGACTCAGAATCATGAAAAGGAACAAAGGTCCAAAACGTTGGGCTACAACTGCTTTTTCTAAGATAGTGCTGAGCACCATGGGAGCTGATGGCTCCTTTCCTGGGCTGGTGGGACCTGGAAGAAGATGGCTATGAAACCAAATAACATTCACAAGAGTCCATGGTCAACTAAGGAAAGAGACGATACTAATTTCCATGCCCAGACCTATCAGAAGTGGCTGAACAATCAGCAGGCAGTCTTTCCGTTTTGGTATCCATATTTTATAAATTAATCTAATATAATCAAAATCTAATAGGACAGCCCCCATTTCATGTTGGTTTTCCATTCATGTTTATTCCTCTAGATGAAATTTAGAATTGTCTAGTTCTAAGCAAACTGTTAATTGGAATTCTTTTAACATATGTTAAAATGAATAAAATTGGTATCTTCTCCGATCCAGGAATGGATAACTTTGTTGAAGGCAGTTTTTGTAGCTTTCTCTTTGTTTATTCTATACATTCCTTGTTAAATGTATACCTAGGTATTTTATATTTGTATTGTTATTACTGTGATGGAATCTTGTCCCCCATCGCATACCAACAATTCTAATTATTGCTAGTGTATAAGAAAATTATAGATTTCTACTATGTTTAGTGTTTAATCAGCCACCTACCTGCTTTCTTATTATAGTACTAGTAAATCTTTTTCCAGCTAATTCTTTTATCCAGATATACAAAAATGCAGATATACAAAAATAAATTTACTAACTCTAGTCCTCCTTTCCAGTATGTATAACTCATCTTTGTCTTGGCTAATTACCTTAGCTATTCTTTCCAGAACAATGTTAATTACATGAGGATATCCTGTTGGAACTTGACAGGCTGCTGGATCTTTCTTTCCATATCAGTAGAAACTCAGAACTTAGAAGCTCTGTATTAGCCTCCTCTTCCTCCCCATTTTTCCTCCAACACTTGCTGATAGAAGTGACCTCTTTCAGATGACTGTGGAAGGTAATTTTGGGAGAAATATGCACGGTGAATGCATTATGTCCACTTTGCCTTAGTAATATGGTGCAAGAAGAGAAGATGGGCTTGAGGGACTGATTATATGTCCAATTATGAGGTTCCTGAATTTTTTTATAGCATCTTAATTGGCCTCAAGGGGTGCCTAACTGAGGCACCACTGGGCTTCCTAGTTAGGGCTGGGTCAGAGCACTTGCCTCAATTTCACAGCACCCTGTGTAGCTCTGCCTTCCTGTCCTTCTGAGGTCTTTACTTTGTATTTTATGCTTGATTTCAGTTCAGACCCATATTCAAGGTACCCAACCCTGACAAGCAAAAGGGAGACAAAATTTATCCCTTGATTCTATTTCCAACCCATTCAAAAATAGAAGGCAGTCAGCGTTCTCAGGAGCAGACATTAGTACAGCTGGGAGCTTGGCGCCTGGTTTCCATTGTGACGAGGTCAGGGGAAATCATAGGCAGTATTACCACCAGAATTACCCAGGCTAGGAGTCTCGTCTGCTTCCCCTTGTTATGGAGGCTGGCTAGGCTTCAGAATTGTCAGTGTTAGAAATAAATTTAAAATCCAAGAATCAGAGAGGCCACTCCTCTTTCCTCGTTTTCTTTATATGTCAGCACGCATACTGTACCTATAATTTCACACACACACAAATGTGATCACACCCCCTGCAGTGGTTGCTGGGCTGAGCCATCAGGCCCCTCCCCTCAAGACTGAAGCAGCCATCCCTGGTGCTGGAGGGCTGACACCTCACAGCTCCCAGCTGCCTCCCCTCCTCGTGCTCACCCTCTTCTGATGGGAGCTGCCTCCTTCCTGGGAGCAGCCCGAGTCCAATAATTCAGGGTAACTGTCTTTGTCCTAATGCAGGATAACTGTCTAGAGCACTACCAGCTCCTTTGGGATTGGCTGAGGCCCGGCTTACTTCTGTCCCCGACAGATATGATCCTGAGAGCACGTCCCATAAACTCCAACCCACTTCTCTGACTATACCAACTGCTTGAATTTTTTGTGTCATCCTTTTTCCTTCTTCTTTCTTTTTTTTTTTTTTTTGGTGGGGGGGGCAATTCTTCCCCATCTCTTGTCCTGTACCCTAACATCAGTCCCACCAAATTCTCCCAAGAAATCACATGCTCACCTGTGTTTTTGTATTTGCCTATGTTTTGTATTTGCCTATGTGTTTAGTTCTGTACAGAAGCCATTTATCACATTCATTCACTCCTCTGTCAGTGGATGCTCTCCCAGTTTCCAGACTTTTGCTTCCAAATAGTGCGCGTTGTTTATAGAAGTGCGTATGTACGTGGGTGCTTTTGCTTCCATGAGATAGATTCCTGAGAGGAGGGTTGCTGATTTAAATGGTATTCATGCTTTCAATTTTAAAACATGTTGCTGATAACTTCTTAAGATTCTGTTTATGCCATTTCACCAGCGGCATAGGAGAGTTGCCCACTTCTTACGTTTCCACCTTGAGCATCCCAGCTGAAGATCATAGGGCTCATCTTTGATCAGGTCTTTCTCACTGCAGACTGAAACTGGCCCCCTTCCCTTTGTCTTTTTTTTTTAAGATTTATTTATTATTTGATGGGGGTGGGGAAAGGGCAGAGGGAGAGAGCCTCAAGCAGACTCCCCACTGAACATAGAGCCCGACTCAGGGCTCAATCCCACGACCCATGAGATCATGACCTGAGCCAAAACCAAGAGCTGGATGCTCGATGGAATGAGCCACCCAGGCACCACACCCACTTCCCTTTTGAAAGGAAAGAGAGTTTGGTGAGGGAAAGACAAGGCCAATGGGCTTGAGAAAGTCCCTTGGCCTCCAGGTGGCTGCTTCCTCTAACTGGATGAGAAAGATGGAGTGGAGACCAGCGGGCCTCTTGTTCTGCCCCAGCCTACCAGCCTGGAGCACCTGGCTGCACAGGGCATGGGAGGGGGCGGCCACTGCTGCCTGCTTGGGGATGTGAAAACAAGCAGTGCAGGGGAAAAGAGAGGCATGGAGGGGCATGGGAAGGAGCTGCATGCAGTGTGCTCCCCATCCTTCTGGGCCTGAAGGGGTCCTTAGCCTGTTCTCTTTGAGTGGAATTAAGCTCTTCTTGTCCCTGAAAACGAACAGGAAGAGAATGGGCATGTTGGTGATGTGCCCAGGCTACAAAGGGGGAAGACTGCTGTGACTATTCTTAAATTGAGGAAAATCTATGTAGGATATTTGGGCACACAGATATACCTTCTCTGATATCCGAGACATTGGATGTGAATGGGCATCTCTGTGACCTCTGCACCCTTCCCACACTGGCCATGATCGGTGGTGAGGATGTTGTGAGGGGGTGCCCATGGCCAGGCGGCTGTGTCTCTACCTGCCAGGTTGGGCACTGGCCACAAAGCATTGCAGGTTCTGTCTCTTTATGCCTTGGCATCGTCTGCATCTTCTCTCTTCTTGGTGTGTGAAATTAAGCCGACCCTGTATGCTGTTATTGTGACACAGAATCATTATCCCTTAATAAGCGTTTCATAACTCAATCTATTTTTGCCAATTGTTTTAAATCTTTCTTATTAGCTATGTTAGGCATGCTATTATCTTAATCTTCTTAACGTCCATGTGAGAGTTTGACAAGTCAGCCGGGGATCTTGCCTTAGCTGCCAAGGGTACATGATTATGTACCCATGCTCCAGAGCCCCACTGACTCTTCTGAGCCTATTTTTTTTTTATTTTTTAAAAGATTATTTATTTATTTATTTATTTATTTATTTTAGAGGTGGGGAGGGGCAGAGGGAGAAGGAGAGAATCTCAAACAGACTCCCCGCAGAGCACAGAGGCCAACACAGGGCTCAATCCCACAACCCCGAGATCATGACCTGAGCCGAAACCCAGAGTTGGACACTCAACTGACTGAGCCACCCAGGTGCCCCTGAGCCTATTGCTTTTGAAAAGACCTCAGTCTCCTGAAGTTTAGGAAGTTACAGTCATCAGTGAGACCAGTATGAAGACCAATATCTTGGGCTTTCATCAAATTCTTTAACCTTGTGAAAATAAGTAGATAAAGAGGAGAAAAATGTGTATGTGTGTGTGAGAGAAAGAAAGAGGAAGAGAGAGAGAGAAACAGAGAGAGACCCCAGCTGACCCCATCTGGGAGCCTATTGCACTAACCCAGGTCAGTTTGAGAGGCCAAGGAATCATGTTCCGAAAGAGTTAACACAGAGTTGAGAGGGAATAGTTGACACTGTGGTAGAACTTGGACGGTTCTTTTCCTAGGATCATTTCAGGCTAAGAAATAATTGGGATTTTGGCAGCTGAGATGATTGTGGGCAGAACAGTTTAATTTTCAGTTAATTCCTTAAGTAAACCATCATCTCTGTAAACTCTTGCCATAGCCACACTGATAAGAAGGTTTGACTGCCCTCCCCGCCCCCGACAAACCATCTCTGGTTTTACCTTCTGTCAAGTCTTCCCCTTTTTGTGTTAAAAAAATATCATATGGCTCTGCAACCTCATCTTTTCATGGTCGTTTTCCTGTGGTCCCAGACACGTGTCATCCTCACACACAAGGACAGGATGATTAAGTTTGGGTTTCAGGAGATAGCAGAAGAAAGTCAGGCTCAGAACCAGGTTGATAAGAATGAGATTATCAAGAGCATCAGATCTCACAGCCAAGTTTCTCCATGTCCTCTCCTGTCTTGCAAAGACAAGGATGCATGGCTCCTACCAAGGTTCAAGGGCAGGTACAGACAGAATAAGCCACGAAGCATCTTTTGGAAAGAGTGGTCTTTGACGTTAACCTAGACTTCCACCTCCCTACAGGGGACCAATGGGCCTTGCCCAAGAGCAGCCTGGGCGTGTGTGGCAGGGATAGCTCTGGATGGGAGGTGCTAAAGTGGTGATTCTGAAACTTTGGTGAGCCTAAGAATGATCTAGAAAGCTTATTCAACTTATGGATTCCTAGGCCTTCCCCCCAAAATTCTGCCTCATATGGGCCAGGGTGGGTCTTTCTGGCTCTGCCACAGATTGTTGAATTGAGTCTAGCAGAGAGGCTCATTTGCACACACACACCTGCTGGTCTCCTCAAGAGTTTGCAACACCCCAGTCCACCCTCCCTCTGCAGCCTGGGCAGTTAGGGATGTGGAGGCACTACTTCCCTAATGGATCTGCCTCCACTCAGCTTGCCTGCTCCTTGGCTCAAGATTTTCAGATCTGTAGAAACTTACCAGGTGCACATGGAGCTGTCTCTAAGAGGGACGGTAGGTTATGGAACTACTGATCTTTTTCTAAGTTTTAATTTTCTGCTAGGCTATTCTTCTGAGTTCTGTGGTTGCCTCTTTGCCCATGTTCATAATAACTCTAGATGCAAGCTTCATGGGTTCAGAAGTGGAATCAAGGGTTATGTGACTTCTAGCTGCATTTCTTTGATATGTGATTAAGCATTTTATCACAGTGCCTATTGTTCATTTCTTGTTATTTTCTTTCTCCATTTATTGAATCATCCATCTCTTCCTTGCCAGTTTTTCTTACCGGTGGAATTTAGAACACAATTTTAAGTGCCAAGGAAAATTCCATTCGGATTATTTTAGATTTATTAAAAATATAGGATGAATTGGAATCTTTGCAGGAGTGTTCTTTGCTTTAAGGAGCCTGCATATATTTTCATTTTCACATTTTTTTGAATTCTCTTCGGGACCCATCTTGTCTTCCTGTTGCCCCTTTCCCAGGCAGCGCTGTTTTATGGAAACTACTGGTAGCCATTTGCATTTGCCTTGCTTCGTGGTCAGTTTTTGTCAGCCCTCTATTTTGCCCTCTCTTCATATGGCCTTGAATCCAGCAGGGTTTATCCAGATTCAGGCTTTGCCAGCAAGTAAGACAGACATGCCCCCAGTGACTGTGGGTCTGTGTGAGTGACGGTTCCATCCCCCACTAAGGTGACAGCTAGAAGGCTGTCACCCACATTCCTGGTGTGTTTCCCAGCTACCATCAGTCACTTCTGTAGCGTACCTCTACTGTCCTGGGATGTGATGCTTTTGCAAAATTATTATGTGCCAGACAGAGTAAACTTCACATGCACCACCTCATGCATACAACCCTATAGGGTGGGTACTGTGTTATTATTCAGATTATAAGGGAAGAAACCGAGGAATCCCGAGACCAAGGGATGCGGCTCATGGAGCTGGTATGTGGCAAAGGCAGGACTGGAATCAGGTCCTGGGTTCTCACCCAGGTCGTCCTGCATGTGGTCATGACATGTCCCTAGTGGATGGTCAGCTCACCAGGCAGTAGGCAGGATTGCTATTTTTAGGGTTTAGGCGATGGACCATGAAGACTTGAAAGAATTGGAATTCAAACCCTAAGACTTCATTTAATAGAGGAGAGCTGTACAGGGAGTGTAATTACTCTAAAACCAAGAGGATTTCATCATATTGTGGCAATGCAGGAAAACACACACACACACACACACACACACACACACACACACACACATATATATATATATATATATATATATATATATATATATATAGGGGGGATGGAGAAGTCAGCTCTCAGTATCCCAGGCGTTTCACCCCCAGCCCAGGGTTCTTAAATCCTCCCTCCTTCCCTCAGCTGATGGAACCTGCTTTTTGGAGCAAGCAGCACATTTAGGTAAAGTTGTTAATGACTGACAGAGGACTTCCCTGGTTTGATTCTGACAGGGCTAGGAACAGAGAAGAGAGCTAGCGTTCTTGAGCTTAGCACCAAATTTCCTGGCCTCCCATAAAGACTTTGAGGCTTTCATAACCACAGACAAGTATGAGGTATTTGTTTAGACACTACTCTTCTTCCTCAACAACAAAGGAAGGTGGCCTGGTGACAGGGAGACCAGGATAATTTTTTAGTACTTGTGAAGGAAGTACTACTGTCATTTGATTTTACAGATGAGAAAACAGAGCCTCAGAGAGATTAAGTATGTGTGATATGTCACCCAGCTGGTGAGTGGCAGAGTGGGATTTAAATCCACATCTGTCTTATTCCAGAACCTTTCAGTTAAACCTCATGGTTTTCCATAAACAAGCTTCAGCTGTGAAGAGACATAAAAACCACGGGCCTGTTATCATCCTGTGGCAGTTCTTTGAGAACCCAAGTATCCTATAAATATGAGTTACTGTTGTATTCAATCATAATGATAAAAAAAAAAGTTACCATTTATTTAGTGCTTATCGTGTACCAGATGCTGTAAGCAGGAATCATCTCATTTCATCCACACAGCAGTACCATGGGGGGGATTCAGATCTTGCACTCCATTTTATAGATGAGGAAATTGAGATCTAGTGAGTTAAGGAAATTGCCCAATCCAGGACAGCTGTGTCATCCAGACAGTGAGAGCCCTCATTGTAGGCAAAGCACCGTGCAGCATGCAAGAGAGCGAGCAAAAGGCCCCCGATCCTGCTGTCCTGCTGTTCACGGCCTCTGGGTGAAGACGGACCCTATGAGAGTTGGTGAAAAGTGCTCATGATCACTTTGTAGGTAAGGAAGTTGGACAAAATTAGGAAATGAAGGACATCTGTCTTCCTCCCTACTTGCCTTCCGCCTCTTGCGAAACAAGAAAACTGTGACTTTGGTACCAGATGGAAGAATGGTTGAAAGCAGGAAGAAGAGAGAAGGAGGGAAAGAAAGCTCCCGGTGGAAAGCAGAAAACAAGCTTGGGGGTGGGCGGTGATGATTCACAGTAGCCCTCGGTGAAGAGAGCCCACAAAACCCTCCTAAAGAAGGTGCTCTCTCCCCCCACCCCCTCAGCACAGTATGGCAGCCAAGGTCCTGGAAGGTCCAGAAGGTTCAAAGTGAGACACGTGGGTGTCAGTGGTTCTCTGCAGCACACAGCATCACTGTTTGATGCCGTGCTTGAACTTAGAAAAATCAAACACTGACAGAACGGAGCTGGAACATTGTTATGCTGTTACTTCAGTTCCAGCCCCGTAAACCTGCCCACTCACTTAAGAACAGCTACGGATGCAATCGAAACCCAATGTCCAATATCCTCTCTTTCTGTGGAAGATTAAGAGGCAAGCACACATGGATCAGAGAGCCTTGCTGTCTTTTCCCCCAGAAATAAAGATGGGCTCATTTAACATGATTTCTACCTGTTCTTCTGCAATTAGTGTTTAAGTGACTATCTCTGGGTATTAGTCACTCCGAGGAAATGAAATGATGCTATGGTAATTGGCCATGTGGGTTTCTTCCCTTCCCTGGGGATTTCACTTGGCTCAGAGAGCATTTTTTTACATAGGCCCTGTCTGCACTCTTTATTTAGCTAATTAGAGGGCTTAAGAGAATGAGCTGGCATTGGGTAGGAGGGAGAGAGGCAGAGGGGCAGCATGTTATAACGGGAAGATCTCTTGATTGAAACAGAATATCTGGTTCTAGTACAAACGAATTCATTTTCTCTTCTATTGCATTCTTATCTGGGACAGCTGTGCTACATACATTTTCTCGTTTAATCCTCACAATAACCGTGTGTTGTTGGTATCACAACCCCCTTTACAGCGATGAGAAAAAGAAAGTTCAGAGAGGCTGCCCTGACCAAGCTTCCCCAGATGGAAATCAGCAGAACTGAGATTAGAACTCCAGTGGGCCTTAACTCACAGGCTCTGCTGTCCCTGTGTCTGCTTACTAAGTAGACCTCTGTTAAAGGGAACAAAGCCACTTCACCTCTCCATCTTCACTTTCTTTAACTGTTCATGATTCTGTGAAGGTGCTAGCTCTTCTGGAAACCCTAAGTGCCTTTCTTTCTGGACAGATGGAAACTAGTAAGCAGCATTTCTACATTTTCTCACTCTTTTTTTTTTCTCCCTATCTCTCTTGTTCTGCTTTTCTTCTCTTTTCTGTATATCCAAGCTGGGGCTGATGTTAATAGGTGTGAAGGTTGAGCAAGGAGAGGAAGGGGAAGAAGAGAGAAGCAGTTCTACTCTTCGTTTTCCATCCCTGAGCAACGCTTCCTTCTAAATGAGATCAGAGCAACATGGTATGGGGCAAGGACCCAAGGGCTTGGAAGTCGAGGATTTCATTTCCAGGTCTGCCACCATCTTATTGTGGAGCTTTGACCAAATCATGGCTTTATTGCACCTCTGGTTCCTCATATCTACAACTGTGCTGTAATATACATCATGGAGTGGTTGTTTCCTTGAAGTCACAGAGGGATACAAATGTCAGGTATAAATAATGGAATTATGATTCTGGTGGAGGTCTTGAGCCATCAAGTTCTGAGCCTCCATTTCACACAGGATGAAATGGAGGGGAGTTTCCTGGTACCACAGACATCGTTGGTGGCAAGCAGAAGTAAAGAACTCAAGCAGCCTAATGTCCATCCTGATGCTCTTAGAGCCAGTCCACTCGTCCTCATTTGCAGAATGAAATCCACAGCTGGCAGGGGTGGGGGAGGGAGAGTAAATAATCTGTCAATAACCTCATCTACTTCCCTTAGATGACTTTTTATCAGAGGGGAATCTTTTTGAGATAGGGCTCACCGGGGACCAGTTTTTCATAACAGAGCACTTTCTCACTGGTGACTGAGCTCCATGTGAGGCGGTGCTCTGTGAGGAAGCAGGTGGAAGTTGCTACCCATGCTCAGCTCCCAGCACAGAGCCATAATGTAGGATGGGGCTCAGCAGGTGACACAGTGTGGAAGGCAGATGCTGTAGTGTGTGGCTGAATGAGTATGTCACAGAGAGAAACACATGATGGAGGAAGGCTAATCGTACATTTTGCTTCCTGTTGCTGTCCTCCATTTCATTCATTTCTTGATGGTATTCTCTTTATGTCTATAACAAAAATTGTGAGTTCTCATTTGGAAAAATAACTTCCTTGGTCTCTACCCAAAACATACTTTAGTTATTATATTGACTAAAAATATCACTTTAGGTTGTATACTAGTGCCTTCAAAGCAGTTTTCCATATTTTTCTTCACTCTGCATTCATACTATGAGGATTATTGTTATCCTCATTTATAACAATGTAACTCTGCATTGTCTGATGTAGTAGCCACTAGCCACATGGGACTATTTAAATTTAAATGACTTAAAATTGAGTAAGTAGAAGCTTTACTTCTTCAGTCATACTGGCCGTATTTCAAGTTCTCAATAGCCATATCTAAGCACTTGTACACATAATCTTTTTTAGCCCTCAAAGCAAGTTATGAGGTAAGTATGGCTTTGCAGGTGAAGAATGTAAGTCTTAGACATATTTGTTCTCCAGCCAAGATCATGCATGGCAGAAGAGTGGTGGATATTCACTGGTCTAACTCCAAAACTTCCTCCATAAGCCACCATAGTATACTGTACTCCTGATGGAGAAATAGCAACAACAAAAAAAAAACTTACAAAATGTGATGAGTGACTTCTACTTCCAGGAAGATGGAGTAGATAAACCTTTATCTATTCTTCCCCCTTAATTACAACTAGAAATCCCCAATATCACATATGAAATAAACATAAGAAGATTCTGAAAGATGGAGAGAAGGCAGACCAGGTAGAGACCTTCAGACCCAAAGAACATCACAGGGATCAATTTCCTGGGTTTTCTTTTTTGCTGCATATATCACAGACTTAGCAGAGTGAATTAAATAAAAAACGTGACTCACCTATATGCCGTCTATAAGAAACTTACTTCAAATATAGTGATATATGAGAGTTGGAAGTAAAAAAAAAATAGATCAGGCAAACAGTAATAAAAAAAAAACAGGAATGGCTGTTATAACGTCAGATAAAGTAGTCTTCAGAGCATGCAAATTACTCTGACTGAAAGGTCAATCCAACAAGAAGACCTAGCAGTCCTATATGTATATGAACCAAACAACATAGCTGCAAAATATGTGAAGTAAAAACTGATCTAACTGAAATGAGAAATAGACAAATCCACAGCTATACGTGAAGATTTCCTTTTTTTAAAAAATATTTTATTTATTTATTTGCAAGAGAGAAAGAGAGACAGAAAGCACAGCAGGGGGAGTGGCAGGCAGAGGGAGAAGCAGGCTCCCTGCTGAGCAGGGAGCCCAATGTGGGGCTTGATCCCAGGACCCTGAGATCATGACCTGAGCCAAAAGCAGATGCTTAACTGACTGAACCACCCAGGCACCCCAACTTGGAGATTTCAACACCCCTCTCTTGGCAGTTGACAGAACAACCAGACAGAAAATAAGCAAGCAGGTAGAACTCACACTATCAATCAAGAGGGTCAAATTGACACTTATAGAATATGCCCACCCAACAACAGCAGAATTACACATTCTTTTCAAGCACCTGCAGAACACATATCATGATAGACCATATTCTAGACCAAAAGGCACACTTTAACAAATGTAAAATTAAAATTATACATAAAATCATACTTGTTTATAATCAAACAAGAAATCAATGACAGATAACAGGGAAAACTCCTGACACTTAGAAGCTGAACAACACACTTCTAAATAATCGTGGGCCAAAGAGGAAATCTCAACAGAACTTTAAAAAATACATTGATCTGGGGCACCTGGGTGGTGCAGTTGTTAAGCATCTGCCTTCAGCTCGGTGTGATCCCGGCGTTTGGGATCGAGCCCCACATCAGGCTCCTCCGCTATGAGCCTGCTTCTTCCTCTCCCACTCCCCCTGCTTGTGTTCCCTCTCTTGCTGGCTGTCTCTATCTCTTCAAATAAATAAAAAATAAAATCTTTTAAAAAAATAATAAATAAAAAATAAAAAATACATTGATCTAAATGAAAATGAAAATAAAACATCAAAATATGTGGGACACAGCAATGTAGTGCTGAGGTGGACATACTTACATTATAAATACATTATTGAAAAGGATGTCCCAAGTTAATAATCTTAACTCCTACTTCAAAAAACTAGAAAAAGAAAAAAAAAAACTAAATAAATCCAAAGCAAGAAGAGGAAGGAAATAAATAAGAGCAGCCATTAGTGAAACTGAAAACAGAAAACACCAAAGAAAATCAGTAACACAAAGAGCTGGTTCTTTGAAAAGATCAATAAAATTAACAAACATCTAGCAAAATTGACCCAGATAAAAAGTGAGAAGACAAAAGTTACCAATATCAGAAATGAAGCAGGATATCAGTATAGATCCTGCAGATGTCAACAGGAGAGAGGGGAATACCGTGAACAACTCTATACACATGAATTTGACTGATTTCATGAAAAGTACAAACTACCACAATTCACCCGATATAAAATAGATCATTTAAATAGCCCTATAACTATTAAGGGAATTGAACCCATAACTTTAAAACTGCCAGAAAAGAAATCTCCAGATCTAGATGGTTCCAGTGAAGAATTCTATCAAAAGAAAAATTGACACCAATCCTACACAGTCTTTTCTAGAAAATAGAAGAGGATGGAATACTTTCTAATTTTGGAGCTAGTACCGAAACTAAAGACAGCAAATGAAAGAAAGGAAGGAAGGAAGACAGGTAGGCAGGTAGGAAGGAAGGGAGGAGAGAAAGATCTACAGTCTAATATCCTTTATCCTTCCAAAATTTCTTAGCAAAATATTAGCAAATAGAATTCAACAATATAGAAAGAATTCTATATCATTAATGAAGTGGGATTTATTCCAAGGATGCAAGGTTAGTTGAGTATTTGAAAATCAATCCATGTAACTCATCATATTAATACACTACAGAAGAAAAATCACATGATTGTATCAATTGATGCAGAAAAAACATTTGACAAAAGCCAACATGCAGTTATGATTTAAAAAGAAACTCCCAGAATATTAGGAATAGATGGGGAAACTCTCTCAATTTGATACAGATTACTTATAATAGACCTACAGGTAACATTAAACATAATGGTGAAAGAGTAGATGCTTTCTCTCTACAATCAGGAACAAGGCAAGTATACCCACTCTCACTACTCTTATTCAACACATTGTTGGAAGTTCTAGCCCTTGTATAAGGCAAGAAAAGACCTGCAGATTAGATAGGAAGAAATAAAGTTGTCATTAATTGTAGATGATATAGTATCATTATTTGTAGATATGGTATCTCCTTTGAGAATTACAAGGAATCTTAAAATAAAAAAACAAATTCTAGAAGTAAAAAGTGAGTTTAGCCAAGTGTCAAGATACAAAAAGCTGTTGTTTATTTATATGCTAGTAATGAGCACATGGACACCAAATTAAAAATACAATGCCACCTACAATTGCTCATAAAAAATTAAATACTTACATTTAAATCTAACAGTGTATGTACAGGATTCATATGCTTTTTACAACAAAATACTGATGAAAGAAATCAAAGCAGATCTGAAAAAATGGAGAGAAATATTGTATCCATGGACTCAACATAGTAAAATTATCAATTCTCTCCAGACTTATATCCATTTGTCACACAATTGCTCCCAGAATCCTAGCAAGACTTTTTTGTAGTTACATACAACATAAGACTCTTCTAAAATTTATATGAAAAGTCAAAGAACTAGAATAACCAAAACCATTTGGAAAGAAGTTTAAAGTAAGAGGAATCACTTTATTTGTTCTCAAAACTAATTTTATAGCAACAATTATCAAGACTGTGTAGATTGACAGAGGAGCAGACACACAAAGTGGATACTCCAGAAATAGACTCACACAAATATATCCAACTGATTTTTTATAAAGATGCCAAAGCAGTAGAGCTGAGGAAAGATAGCCTGTTCCACAAATGATGCAAGAGCAATTGGATATCCATGGGTAAAAATTAAACCTTGACCTAAACCCGATACCTTATACAAAAAGGAACTCAAAATGGATCATGGGCTTACATGGAAAACATAAAACTTAAACTTTTAGAAAAAACAAAGGAAAAATCTGGCATCTAGGTTTAGATAAGACATGACACGAAACGCACTATTCATCAATGGAAAAATTAATGCATTCAGTTTTATAAAAAAAATTTTGAAACTTTTATTCTGCAAAAAAACATGTTAAGAGAATGAAAAGATAAGGTACAGACTGGGAGAAATTATTTGCAAACCATATACCCAATGAAAGACTGGTGTCTAGAATATATAAGGAACTCATTAAAAAACACCCAGGCAGTCCAAGGAACATGGGCAAAAGACATGAATGGGCACTTCACTGAAGAGGGTATGCAGATGGCAAATAAATACATGAAAAGATGTTCAGCATCATTATCCATTAGGGAGATGCAAATTAAAACCACAATTAGATATCATTATACAGCCATCAGGATGGCTAAAATAAAAAATAGTGACAAAATCAGATGCTGGCAATGATGCAGAGAAACCAGATCACTCAGAAATTTTTGGTGGCAATTGTAAAATGATACACTTTGGAAAAGTTTGACAACTTCTTAAAAATCTAAACATGTAACTTCCATACAACCCAGTAATTGCATTCCTGGGCATTTTTCCCAGATGAGTGATATTTATGCTCACACAAAAAGCTGTACAGGAATATTTATAGCAGCTTTATTTGTAATAGCCCCAAGCCAGAAACAACCCAGATGTTCTTCAGCAAGGGAATGGTTAAACTGTGGTAACATTCCTACTCAGCAATAAAAGTAAGGAACTATTGATACATGTGACATTCTCTAAATGAATTTCCAGAGAGTTATGCCAATTGAAAAAGAAAAAAGCCAATCCCAAAATGATTACATACCTTATCATTTCATTTATATAACATTCTTAAAATGACAAAATTATAGAAATGACAAAATTATACAAATGGAGAACAGATTAGTGGTGGCCAGAGATTAAGGAGGAGGTGGAGCTGGGAGGGAAGTGGGGTGCCATCTCTGCAGTGGTGGAAATGTTCTGTATTTTGACTGTATCAATGTCAGTATCCTGGGTGTAATATTGTACTCTGTTTGCAAGATGATACTGTTGGAGGAAACCAAGTAATAAGAGATCCCCCTCTATTATTTCTTCCAACTGTATGTGAATCTGCAATTATCTCAAAATAAATCTTAAATTTTAAGGAATGTGATTATTTTTATATACCCAATCTGTATAGAAGCTGCAGAATCTCAGTGTAATGGAGCGAATTATCCTCTGTAACAGTGTTCATGTATAGGGGTGTGCATATTCCCACAAAGGCATGGCTTGGTAGGGTGGTTGGTAGTAACAGAGAAGCAAAGAATGCTTGGTATATGCCTTAGGAAAGAGAGTAAAAAGTCTAATAGAAAAATTAATGTTTATATTGTCCAACTGAGTAGAAATGGAGTTGTAGGTCAAAGGAGATTAAGGATGGTTAATCAAGAAATTGCTCCTAGAGAGGAGATTTAAAGAATTTTTTAAGACTGTAAAACACTTAATAGAATAAAAGAAACTGGTGAATGATTTTGTCTCTTCAAATCTTTTTCACTTAAATAATTATAGTATCTATTTCATTAAGTGATTGTGAAGAATTAAAGGACAGGATGCATGTAGAAACACTAACCACAGTTCCAGGCACATAATAAGAGATTCATAATGGCTAATTACTATGTTTTTAATAGAATGTTCCCTATGAGGTATAATTTATATACAGCAAAATTCATTCTTTTTTGCTTCACAGTTACGTGAATTTAATATACACATACGGTTGCATAACCACCAGCATGATCAAGGTATTGAAGAGTTCCACCATCCTGAAAACTTTCTTCCTGCTCTTTGATAGTCAGCCTCTCTCCCCACCCTCAGCCACTGATCTACTTTCTAAGTTCTGCCACTTCAAGATTGTCATCTAAATGGAATTATATAGTATGCAGCCATTAGAATCTGGCTTCTTTCACCTAGCATAATACATTTGAGATGCATTCATTTTATTGCATGTAGTAGTGTATGATCCACCTGGAACTGATTTTTATGTATGATATGAGATTGGAATTCATTTTAACTTTTGTTCCCTACTTGGTTAACCGGCTTTACCATGGCCGTTTATTGAACCATCTGTCTTTTCCTCACTAATCTGCAATGCAACCTCTGTCATATATTAACAGTCCATATATATGGGACTGTCATTGGACTCTCCATTCTTTTCCTTGGTCTGTTTAAACCTGAATGGACTCCTAAAGCAATACAACTTATTTTATAAAAGCTTTATGGTATCTTGATATTTAGGAAATTGACTTCCTCCACCTTCTTCTGTTGATTTCCCTTATAGGTTAATTTGGAGAAAAATGATATCTTTGCAATAATGAGTCTGTCCATGAAAAAACATGGTATCTCTATGATGGTTAATTTTATGTGATGCCCAAATAGCTGAGAAAACATTATTTCTGGCTGTGTCTGTATGTCCCTGGAAGAGATTAGCACTTGAATCCATAAACTGAGTAAAAAATACTGACCTCGCCAGTGCAGATGGCCACCATCCAATCCACTGATAGCCGAAAGAGAACAAAATGGCAGAGGAAAGGTGAATTCACTGCCTCCTTGTAGCCGCTTTATATATCTTCTCCTGCTTTTGTTTATCAGTGGCTGCTGGTTCTCAGGCCTTAGGACTTAGACTGGGGCTGACACCATTGGCTCCCTTGTTCTCAGGCCTTTGAGTTTGAACGGGAACCATACCACCTGCTTTCCTGGGCTTCCAGCTTACAGATGGCAGATCATGGGACTTAGCTTCTGTAATCGTGTGAGCCAGTCCTTTATGGTAAACCTCTTTCTCTATATCTCTTCATGTATCCTGTTGCTTCTGTTTCTCTGGAAAGCCCTGATTAATACAATACCTCTCAATTTATTTAGGTTTTCCAATGTCTTTTAAAGTTCTATAATTTTCTCCAGAAAGATTTACTCTGCTGTTGGTTGCCTTAGATGCCTTATACTTCCAATGCTGTTGTGAAATGCATTTATTTAATTACATGTTTTAACAGTTTGTTGCTAAGTATAGGAATAAAATTTATTTTTGTATATTAGCCTCATACCAAGAAAAACTGTTGAGTTTATATTAATGCTAATGATTTGTCTGTGGATTCTCTTGGACTTTCTACGTAGCATTCGTATCATCTTTCCATCTGGGTCACTTGTTTCTTCCTTCCCAATTTGTTGCTTTCTCTTCTACCACACTGGCCAGGACCTCCAGTACTAGGTTGAAAACAAGTGTCCAGGAGCCATCGCTTTCTTACCTGTGACTTAATTTTTTTTTTAAGATTTTATTTATTTATTTGAGAGAGAGAGAGAGACAGCCAGCGAGAGAGGGAACACAAGCATGGGGAGTGGGAGAGGAAGAAGCAGGCTCCCAGCAGAGCAGGGAGCCTGATGTGGGGCTCAATCCCAGGACCCCAGGATCACACCCTGAGCTGAAGGCAGACACTTAATGACTGAGCCACCCAGGCGCCCCTCTTACCTGTGACTTTAAAGAGGATGCTTCTGACATTTCACCACTGAGCCCAGCGTGGCCATAAGTTTTTGGTGGGTACTCTACCTAAAAAGTAAGAATGTATCTTTTTGCCTTGTTTTGTCATTTATGGATATTGAATTCTGTGAGTGCTTTTCCTGAATCTTTTGAGTTAGGCATATGTTGTTTTTTCCCTTTAACCTGCTAATGTGGTGAATCACATTAATAGATTGTTCCAATATTTTCTAATAGACAAAACAATTCTCTAATATCAAATCATTCCTGGTTTAATTAGGATGACCCATATTAGATATGTATTTTTAAATGCATATTCTTTATTATTAGATGTATAATTATAATAATGACATATATTTTTAAAATATAGGTCTGGATTCAGTTTGTTGGTACTTTGATTAGGAATTTTCCCTCATCTTTGCAAGTACAGTTGGGCCATAATTTCCTTTTCTCATAATCTTCTTGCCTGGTCTTGTATCAAGGAAATGCTAGTCATATAAAATGAGCTGGGGAAATTTTACCCCCTTTTCTGTATGTTAAGATATGTAAATTACCAGTTCCTTGAATGTTTGGTAAAACCCATCTGTAAATAATTTCCTGGGCCTGTTATTTGTGTTTAGAAGGTGGCAGGTGTAGTTTTGTTTGTTTGTTTTATGATTCCAGGAAATGTTCAAGACAAACATGTTAATGATGTCTTTGAATAGTGAGATACAAGGGAATTTTCTTTACTTAATATCTTTTCCTTCTTTTAAAATTAACATTTAATTTACATAGAGCAAAAGTCACCCTTTTTTTGTGCACAGTTCTGCAAGTTATGACAAATATCAGGGTGTTTCCATTTGTTTGGTTTAAGCCAAGCCATTTTAATAGGTGTGTAGTGGTATCTTGGTGTTTTAATTTGCATTTCCCTAAAGACTAATGATGTTGAGCATCTTTTCATTTACTTATTTGTCATTAGTATATCATTTTTGGTGAAGTCTGTGTCCAAGTCTTCCATTCATATTTTTATTGAGTTTTGAAGCCTTTTAAATATTCTGGGTATATGCCAGTTATCAGATACGAGATTTAAAATATTTTCTCCCAGTGTGTGGCTTGCCTTTTACTGTTAGCAGTGTCTTTTCTAATAACATGCTCTTCATTCTGATGGAGTCCAATTTTCATTTTTTTTTTTGTTTTATGGATCATGCTTTTGGAGTCTTATCTAAGAAATCTTTCACTAGCCCCATAATCTTTGACTGATTCCAAGTCACAAGGACTTTCTACTAAATGTTTTATAGATATTTTATAGCTTTAGATTCTACATTTGAGTTAATTTTTTATGAAGGGTAAGAGGCATGGATTGAGGTTCAATTTGTTGCAAATAAATATTCCATTTTTTTCAATACCATTTGGTAAAATGACTACATTTTCTTTATTGAATTGCTTTTGAAACCTTTGTAAAAAATCTATTGGACAGATATAAATGGGAGTATTTGTATACCCTCTATTCTGGTGCATTGATATACATCTTTTTTTGTTCAACATTGCACTCTCTCTCTTTTTTTTAAGATTTTATTTTTTTATTTGACAGAGAGAGAGAACCAGAGAGCCTGGGGGGCGGGGGTGGGAATGGCTGAGGGAGAGGGAGAAGCAGGCTCCCTGCTCAGCGGGGAGCCTGATGCAGGGCTGGATTCCAGGACCCCAGAATCATGCAACATCAGACACTTAACTAACTGGCCACCCAGGCACCCCAGCATCACACTGTCTTAATTACTGTAGCTTTATAGTAGATATGGAAATCAGATATGTAAGTTTTCTTTGTTCTTTTTTTTCTTTCCAAATTATTTTAGCTATCCTAATTTTTTGCCTTCCCACATGAATTTTAAAATCAATGTCTAAAAGACATCTTTCTGGTATTTTCACTGAAATTGTGTAGAATTTATAGATCAGTTCAGGGAAAATTGCTATCTTAACAATATTGAGTCTTCTAATCCATGAACATGGTATATCTTTCCATTTATTTGGGTCATTTATCTTTATCTATTAAACTATTTTCCCTTTTTCTTTTTTCTCTTTTTTTCAACTGAGATATAATTGACATATAGCATTATGTAGTTTCAGGTCTACCACATAATAATTTGATATTTGCTATATTGTGAAATGTTCACCACAATAAGTCTAGTTACCATCCATCAAAACAGTTATAGTTTTTTTCCTTGAAATAAGAACTTTGAAGATCTACTCTCTTAGCAACTTTCAAATGTACAATACAGTAGTATTAACTGTAAGCACCATCCTGTACATTATATCCCTGGACATTATTTATATTACAAATGAAAGTTTAGGGTTTTTTGTTATGTTTTGACATTTTTGGCTATATATCTTATATGTTTTGTAAGATATTTACCTAAGTATTTCATGGTTTTTGGTAGAATTGTAAATGGTACTCTTAAAAAAATTCAATTTCCGAGATTCATACTAATACATAGAAGTACAATTAATTTTTATATTTTGCCCTTCTATCCCGTGGCTTTGTTAAACACACTCATTCTAGTAGTTTTTTGTAGATTGTTTGAAATTTTCTATGAATAGAGACAGTTTTAATTCTTTTATTTTTTTCTTATCTGTGTGACTTCTATTTCTTTTTCTCTCTTACTTCACTGGCTAGGGCCTCTAGTATAATAATGAATGTGCATAGTGAGAGAAGGCATCCTTGCCTTGTTCCTGATATTAGAGAGAATTACTTAATCTTTCACCATTAATTACAATGTTGATTACAGGTTTTTTGCTGTTACCCTTTATCAAATTAAGGAAGCTCTCATCTGTTCCTAACATCCTGTGAGATTTTATTGTAAATAGATACTAAATATTTTCAAATGATTTCTTGCATTTATCGATATGATCATGTTTTTCTTCTTTAGTCTTTGCTATGGTAAATTACATAGATTTATTTTCAAATATTAAGGCAGTCTTGCTTTTGTAAGATAAACCCCACTTGGTCATGCTATCTTTCTTTTTATATATTGCTAGGTTTAATTTTGTAATATTTTGTTGGGGATTTTCTTTCATCTTAGTTCATGAGGGATGTTTGTCAGTAGTTATCCTTTCTTATAAAGACTTACCTGGTGTGTCAGGGTAATGCTGACCCTTAAAAATGAATTAGGAAGTGTTTTTATCTTCCGTATTTTGTAAGAGTTGGTGTATAAATAATACTATTTATTACTTAAAATTTTGGTAGGATATTCCGGCCAAGCCACTTGAACCTGTATTTTTCTTTGTCGTAAGGTTTTCAACTGCAAATTGAATTTCTTTCTCAGATATAAGACTATATATAAGACTAATTAGGATTTACTTCTTCTTCAATACATTTAGCAGGTATGTCTTTCAAGGAATTTGTTCTTGTCATCTAACCTGTGGAATTTATGATCATAGAATTGTTTGTAGAATTTTTTCACTAGTGATTTAATACCTGTATGATCTGTAGTTCTAACTACTGCTTTAGGTTCAAACCACATTTTTTGATGTTATGTTTCCATTTTCATTCAAATAAGAGCTTCTAGATTCTCTGCAAGTTCCTCTTTGATTCATGAGTTTTTAAAAAGTGAGTTGTTTAATTTCTTAGTATTTGTAGATTTCTTAGTTATCTTTTCTGTAATTGATTTTTATTTTGATTCTATTATGGTCTGAAAACATATGTGGAATAACTTCAATTCTTCCATAATTATTAAGGTTTATTTAATGGCTAGAATACAGTCTATCTTTGGGAATGTTTCATGTTTGATTAAAAGAATATGTATTTTTTTAAAAATGTACTTTGCTCCTGTTGAGTGGAGAGTTCTATAAGTTAGGTCAAGTTGTTTGAAGTGTTTTACAGGCCTTTTATAACCCTACTTTTTCTCTCTACTTAAGAAGAGTGTTGAAGTCCCCAATTATAATTATGGATGTGTCTATTTCTTTTTACTTTTTGTCAGTTTTTTTCTTATGTATTTTGAAGCTCTGTGATTAAGTACATACACCTTTAGGATTGTTATAGCTTCCTCAAAAAGTGACTATGTAGTGTTCTATTTTATCCCTGGTTGAAAGCTACTTTTTCGGACATCAATATAACTCTTTTAGCATTGTTTTGATTGATATTTTCCCATTATATCTTTTCCCATATTTTTACTTTTAACATATACATGTCTTTATATTTAAAATTGGTTTCTTGGGGCACGTGGGTAGTGCAGTCGTTAAGCGGCTGCCTTCGGCTCAGGGCATGATCCCGGCGTTCTGGGATCGAGCCCCGCATCAGGCTCCTCTGCGGGGAGCCTGCTTCTTCCTCTCCCACTCCCCCTGCTTGTGATCCCTCTCTTGCTGGCTGTCTCTCTGTCAAATAAATAAATAAAGTCTTTTCAAAAAATTGGTTTCTTATAAACATATGGCATATATGTACACATGTAGCTAAGTCTTGCTTTATAACCAATTTGATAATTTATGTCCTTTAATTTGCCTATTTAGTCTTTACATTTATGCAATTATTTCAATTAAAATTTACTACTTTGCTAACTGTTTTCTACTTGTTCCATCTTTGGACTTTTTTCCTTCTATTTTTGTGCCTTCTTTTGGACTCATTGAGTGTTATTTATTATTTCAATTTATCTCTACTATTGGGTTATTATTTGTGCTTCTTTTAAAATTTTTAATGAATACTCTAGCATGTACAGTATACATCTTTAACTAATTATATTCTGCCTTCAATATTATCATCCTGATTACCTGTAATGTAAGGATCTTCCAACAGTGTACTCCTAATTCCTTCCTCCCATTCCTTATGCTAATGTTGTCATAGATTTTACTTTTGCAAATGTTATAAACACACAATCATTGCTACTATACTTGCTTTAGTTAGTTAGCTGTAGAACAATTAAAATAAGGAGAAATGATTTTATATTTAATTTCAGTTATTCTGTTTGCAGTGTTCTTAATTTGTGTGTGTGTTGCAGGGGCGGGGGGAGGTGATATAGATTCAGATTTCTACCTGAATAATTTCCTTTCACAGTCTTTATAGTACAGGACTGTTAGCAATAAAGTCTCTTAATTTTCACTTGTCTGAGAAAGTCTTCATTTCTCTTTCATTTTTGAAAGATATTTTCTCCAGGTATCAAATTCTGGAGGGACATTTTTCTTATCAACACTTCAGAGATGTCACATTGTTTTTTGGTTTGCATTGTTTCTCATAAGAACTCTGCCATTATTCTTATTTTTGTTCCTCTGTTGGTAATGTGTGTTTTTCCCTCTCTGGCTATATTCTAAATTTTCTCTTTGTCTTTGGTGATGAGCAGTTTTTGTTGTGTTTTATTGTGGTTATCCTGCTTGGTTTTCTCCAGTGCTTTAAAAGGGACAAAGTTTGTTGCCCTTCCCATATCAGCTTAGGTTTTTGTTCCACTGGGAATATAGAGGAGAAAGATCCAGGTGGGACATTATGCCTTTCTTGCGAGGGCTGTTATTAGCCTCTCCTAGGCCTACACAAAATGGGACGCTTTCTCAAGATTTTATTTTCAGGCTCTTTTTCTCTAGATAGCCTCTCTGGAGGTACAAAAAGATGGCCAAATTGATACACCTGTCAAGCAATCAGTTAAGTCGTATCATAGCTTACAATAAATCAGTGACCAGTGTTCTAACACATCACCTTTCATTATGTTTCTACCTTTCCTTCCTCGCTTCCCTTTTTCCCATTCTTTCTGCCCTGGTAGTAGACTTTCCAAATAAAGCATTATGACTTAATCCTTAAATCAGTCTCTATCATATAGAGAACAGAGATAGATACCTTGTTTATTAATTTTCAGATTTCTTCTTGTTTAATGGAAATATTTATGGTTGTAAATTTCCCTCTAAGTACTGCTTTGGCTGCATCCTACAAACTTGGATATATTTAATTTTTGTTATGTTTCAGTTCCCAGCAGAAACTTTTCTCTCCCACAACAGGATCCAAGCTGAGACTAATAAGGTTCCTACTCATCTACCTTTTCACTGGAGGCCTCGCCTTCTGAGAGTTTCAGGTTTCCTACAAGGATCTCAGTGTATATTCCACCCAATCTTATACAGGCTCGAGGCCTCATCTTCTGCCCTTGTGTGGTTCATAAAAGTCATATCTCTTGATAATCAAGAACAACACATGCCCATAAGACAGGTTGAGGTCAGTGTTATATAAATGCTGTTTTCAACTACTACTTGTTGCTGGCCCTTAGAGACTTTTTTGCCATCTGCCATTCAGCTATGTACTTGGGGATAATAAGTTAAGGGGGAGCTTATTAAATTTATCTGTTATGTCTAGGTGTTCTGCCACAGGAGGTTTTTCAATATATCTTGCCTTACTTATTTCCAGAAATGGAAGTCTACATGTGATCTTTAATAAGTCTCTTTCAGAATATTATTTTACTATTTGGTACCATAGAATTTAATTCAGTGGGGCGCCTGGGTAGCGCAGTCATTAAGTTTCTGCCTTCAGCTCAGGGCGTGATCCCGGCGTTCCGGGATCGAGTCCCACATTGGGCTCCTCCACTGGGAACCTGCTTCTTCCTCTCCCACTCCCCTGCTGTGTTCCCTCTCTTGCTGGCTGTCTCTCTGTCACATAAATAAATAAAATCTTTTAAAAAAAAGAATTTAATTCAGTATGTCTTGATGAGAAGTTGGTAGTGAAAATTTTTGACATTTTGGCCCATGTGTCTAGATGATATTGAACAACAAAAGGAATAAAACATATGTCTTTCTAACTTTTTAAAATGAGTTAAATACTTAAGGATTGGTATTAGAGGAGGAAGCAACTTAATAGAGAAACTCTTTTGTATTTTTTCCTATAATCTGAAAAATGACATTCATTATTCCTTTAGGTTTTCTGAACCACATTCATTAAAAGTTCAATTCAAGAGATAAAGGAAAAATTTTAGGGGAGTTTTTTAAGTGACAAGAACTATTGTTATGTAAACCTGATATGTGTTGAATACTAAAAATGACAGCAACTCAGAAAAATACAAAAAAAAAAGTTAAAATCCCATTATCCAGAAATAACCACAATTATCATTTGGACAGCACAGTCTAGATATCCTCCAGATGGACAAATGGATGGATTACTGGATGGATGGATGGATGGATAGAAAATTATACAATGGTGTCATATATGCTTTTTGTTTTAAAATACTAAATTTAATTTATTTAGCAGAAATAAAAAATATACTAAAGCTAAGTTGAAAGAACCATTTCATTCCAAAAAGTGTTTCTTCACCACATCAGTTGATAATCACTAAAGATATTCTTTTAATGTTAAGAAAAAAGATCATGAAAATCATTAAGTGTCTTTTTGTCACGATAAGCCAGACTCAAGGTTTATGTGAAATAGTCTAATATTAAAATTTAGCAGCTGATTCATTATTTTGGAAATATGGTGCTGACCAAACAACACATCTGTAGGCCCTGGGCTGCAAAATTTGACCAAGTAAGAATCAGGACCTTGTCGATGGTAGAAAAATTATTCTTCTGCTTCAAATCTTACAGAAAAATTTCAGGTCTCAGAATTGCCCTTCATTTTGTCTAGATTTTACAGTCCAATCTTAAAAGAGCTTTGTGTGTGAAATTGGTTTTTGTTTTTAAGGCCCTATTGCCCAGTGGTTGAAACAACCATTATTAGCAATGGAGAATAAAATAATGAGAAGGATAAAAGAATACTAACTCACGAAAGCTGCTTGTTAACCTTATAACTTTATCAGAATGAAGTGGCTGCTTGGCTTGTGTGAGTTTCATCACTGGAAAAAATTAAACATAGACTGAATGTCCAGTGTAGAATACTGGTCTAAGATGCAAGCATTGGATGGGTGGATAAGGGTGAGTGGATGGGTGGATAGGCAGATGGATGGGTAGGGTGAGTGGGTGGATGGATGAGTGGATGAGTGGAAGATTGGATGAGTGGGTACACGGGTGGCTGAATGGATGGATTGGTGGGTGGGTGGGTTGGTAGGTGGGGGTGAGTGGATGGATAGGTAAAGGTGAGTGGATGGATGGTGGATGGACAGATGAATGGGTGAATGGATGGATGGACAGATGCAAAGGTAGTTAAGATCTCTTTCAGCCACGGGTTCCCTTCTAGGAAGAGTCTTCATTAATTCACTTCTTTTTAAGGAGTAAGATCAGTGAGACAGAAAGTTTTGGAGGGGTAGGGTTGGGAAAGGAAAGACAAAGGGTGCCAGGTATTTGTTTTGCCTTTTTTCTAATCTTTCCTTAAAAATCCTCATCCTAGTCTTGTCACTGAAAATCATTTTGCCTGCTCCTTTGGTGGCTTAGAACAGGTAGACTACCCCAGATATAATGAGAAGAAGCAAACATTTATCAGGATTATTTTATTTTATTTTATTTATTTATTTGTCAGAGAGAGAGGGAGCTGGCACAAGCAGGGGGAGCGGCAGGCAGAGGGAGGAAGAGCTTCCTCGCTGAGCAAGGAGCCCAATGCAAGACTCGATCCCAGGACCCTGGGATCATAATCTGAGCCGAAGGCAGATGCTTAACCAACTGAGCCACCCAGGCATCCCAATACTTGTCAGTTTTTATTCCTTCAGAGCAGCTAGATGGCTTTCACTACTCTGAAACTCTAACTGAGAAATCGTCCTCTAGTATGTTTTTACTATTTAAGAAAGATAATCTTTCATTACCTGTTTCTTGGCTGGCAGTTTATAAGAAGAATGTGGTTGTAATTAAAACCTAAAAATTGTAGACTATGTTTCCTTTGTTTCCTATCAAGAGGCATGCATCATCAGGAAAGTAGTGTCATTATTATTTAAACCTAAGTATTAGTTCCTTGTTCACACTTTTTTCTGAGTAGATATAAGTTGAAAGAATATGGAGAAAGCCCTAGAACAAAAATGGATGAGCAGGAGTGGCCATTGCTAAGAGTGGAGGCGGAAGGGGGGGAAGAGTCAGGAGTGGGAGTATCAAAGACAGAGAAGATACAATTTTGCAAAGCATTCATCTCTGGATTCACCTGGCCAGAGTTCAGTTTTCTCAGCTTCCCATTTCAATAGACCACATTGTCTTCTTCTTCCAAAAAGAAAATATATAAAATAAATCCAATTTATCAAATCAGACATTTATAAAGGCTGTTGTCTTCCAAATATAAGAATGTTCATAGCTGTTTTATTTGTATAGCTGAACAAGAAACAAACATCCATTACTTGTTAAATAGGTGAATAAGTTGTGTTACGTTCTTACAGTAGAATTCTATATAGCAATAAAAGAAAGAACTACTGATACATATAACAATGTGAAGGAATCACATAGACTTGATGTTGAACAAACAAAGTTGGACACAAAAGAGTACATACTGCATGACTCGATTTGTATGAAGTTCAAAAGCAGCTGAAAGTAAGCTATCCTGTTAGAGGTTAAAATAAGCATTGCCTTTGTGAGGAGCATTGACTGGAAGCAGACATGAGGAAGCCTTATGAGGTGCTGGAAATGTTCTGGATCCGAATCTGGGAAACAATTGCCTGTGGGTGTACATATGTGTAAAACCATTGAGCTGGACACTAAAGATTTGGAAATTTTACATATCTTAAGTTATACCTCATTTTTTTTTAAATGCAAGAAATATGAGAGGTGATCCCCGTTTATGTGCTGCCATTGGTTGATGAAGAGTTTCGTAAGTGGACTCTGAGTGGACTGGAGTTCAGTGGCAATGAGTGAAGAAGAGTCAGTGTGTCTTTAGACAGCTAGATGGTGAGCCTCCTACAGGCAGGATCCAGCCTTCTACCTTTGTTTCTCCCTGAAGGGTCAGGCACAAAATGATGAGAAAAGTGAATGCACCCAGAGTGAGTCTGAGTTTGTTAGGGAACTTTGTGTTTGACATAGAATGTTCCACATGGGTTCAAATCATTTCCTTTAAATCCATGATTTTGTATTAGTTCACTCTAAAAAGTGGTGGAGTGCACAGAAGCACATTTAGAAGAAATGATGGAAGAATAAAATGTCATGCCAGGTGAATCTTAATTTTTTTTCAGATATTTTCCAGATAGTTGACTAATCATATTTTAAATTAAAGAATTTTTTTTTATTTTACTTTCACACTATCTGGGGATCGGTCAAGTAGGAAGTATACTGATTATATGTATAAAAATGATTGCAGAACCTGCCATCCAAAGAAGAAAGATGTGTTAGCTGTACATGGTTCTATGGAAGTGAGTATATTGGGTTTGGAGAATGGGCCTGAAATATGGGTTCTGGTCCCCACCAAACATTCTGTGCCAAAACAAGCTGATTTTCTACAAGAAAGCTCACTGGACATATTTTAGGCTGGACCATGCCAGGTCTACATTGGTAGTGGGACATAGGAGTAGGATACTAATAAGGGCTTGACTTCTTATTTGAGATGTTTCATATCATTCCCTAAATATTTAGTTACCTTTAACTGAGTTTCTTGAAAGATTCCCTACCATTTCCTTCCTTGGCACACTACTGGAAGATTCCAGATGGTTTCATTTAGAGTACACATGTAGCGTGTCTCCCTAGCGAAACAGAGCGGCTGTTTTAAGCTTGTTGCCTGTCACCAATTCTTAGGATGGAGAGAGGAAAAAATCCACAGTCATGACTACATTCGCTAGAAATTGCAGTGGGAATTCAGAAATGCATTGTGAAATTAACCCAAAGTGGAATTTGCCTGAATTACTAGAACTTGCATGAATACTCTTTGGTGAAAAGGGCTTTGGTACTTGACCACAAGTTGGTCAAGATCTTGGCTTTATTGATTTGACCTCTAAATTTAAAGCATTAATAGTTAACACAAAAGAGATGTGCAAGCCACTGGAATTTAGTTAAGGGAAGGGCAGCCAGTTTTCACAGTAAGATCTCTTAGAACCAGAGTCCCACTGCTGTCATGAAAGTTGCAAGCAGAGACACAGAACAGAGTGTAACAATCCAAGAAAGAAGTTCCATTAACTGTCTAGGAAACCTGAGGACCAAATTGCTCAAGAGACCTTGCCAAATTTATACAACAAGCCATTCACAGAGGTAAGCCATGTCAAAATTATCACTCGTTTGTCTTTGTTTGAGTAGATATCATTTTGCAGTTAATGAGGCTTACTCAGTGGCCATGACTGTGTCTCAGCCCACGGAAGGTAGAGATTATCCCTGTATTCCATGTATAAAGCACAGTGCCCAGTGTATAATGAAGGTACTAGCTTAACTCATGTTTATTTCTTTAAGTTTATGTGTATAATATATGTTACTGAAGCAGAAAAGATTTTGTGTTTACAAATAGTGACTGTGTATTATTCCATGGGATCCTTCCTATTCTTTAATACAAGTTGCAAGGCAAGTATCAGTTTGGCTTTCTATGGCAGGATGACATGGTTTACTGGAAAATAGAAATGAGTAGTTCCTGATCTTAGAGTCTCTACTGTTTCTCAGTAGAGAAACATGGCTCATGGAAGCTGAGACACCAGGATTCTAGCTCAATTTCCTCTACTGAATAAGTTGATTCCTTTGGGAATTCCATATAACACTTCTCAGAGATGCTAGGATTTGGAGACTAATGAGTTTTCAGTATGTGGCCAGTGTGAAGAGAGAAGAACATTCCAGGTACAGAGAATGGCATAATCCAAGTCACGAAAGCCAAAAAAGTATATCTTAACAGTAATTCAGGTGGCTTTGGTAAAGAGCTCACTTGAGGGATTAGTGAGAGATAAGATTGGAATNNNNATTGGATTTGCATTGTAGAAACAAAGTCAACAGCTTAGCACACAGCATCTGCCTGGCATGGGAGATGCGAGGGTTAAGATGGTGTACAGGTGGGCAGCTCCCTACTCTTAGAGAGTTCACTGATACATAGACATCTAAATCTCTGATTACAGTGATGTAAATTTTCTTCACCAGGGAGCCGGATAGCCTGATGGCAGGAAATAATCCCATCAAAATTGTGGGGATTTCCTTCCCAAAGCATTCTAGACGGTTATAGTGGAGAAAATAATTCTGTATTGTTTTTAAAAATGTCCAGCTATGAGTTAACAAGGACCTGAACTAGATAGTAGCAATCAGAACAAAACAAACAAACAAACAAAAAGAACATATGCCCAAAATGTTGTACCAAAAAAAAATAAAAAATTGAGTTTGTTTCCCTACTGGATGTTGAGGTCAAGTAAGGGAAGAAATCACAGGCAACAGAAGTTTCATATGTTAGTGGGTAGAAGAGTGAGTGTGACATCTTGGTGTATATATATTTTTTAGGAAAATCTGTAAGCAGAAGAGGTTCAGAAGAAGGAAATGAGGTCAGGTTTAGAGTCACAACTGAGTTGTTTGTGAGATCACATCTGGTACTACGCAGGCAGGTGGATAGGGGAGAAGACACACACTGGCAAGAAGGCTTTGTTGTCAGTGTGGAAACCACCTGTGGAGTCCTAAGAATGGCTGAGATCACCAGGGGACAAAAGACAACAACAAGTTAAAAAAAAAAAACAGATTGAAAAACTCTTCAAAATTACTAGGTTATCCATTTCCACAGTGCATATAGTAGGAAAAATAAGGACCAAGCCAAGTATTCAGCAATAGGGGATTAGTTGAAAAAACTGTGCTAAAAACACACAATGGAATATAATCCAGCTATTAAAAGAGGATGAAAGTGTCCTTACACATTGATAAGGAAGTGAGTACCAAGATGTCTTAAATGAAGAAAGCCAAGTGTAAGTGTTGAATCACTAAATTTTACACCTGAAACTAATATTACACTGTATGTTCACTAACTGAAATTTAAATAAAAACTTAAAACATAAATAAATATATATTTTTAAAAAACTCAAGTGTAGAAGTATATAATAGTATGCTACCTTTTGTGTAGGAAACATAAACAAATAGGATATATAGAAATACTTCCTTATATTTGCATTAAATAAACAATTGGAAGAATAAAGAAGAAGCTAATAAAAATGGTTACCTAATAGAAATGGTAAGGATTTGGAGGGGTAGGGTGGGCTAAGGTAGATAGAGTCTACGGGTATGATATCTCGGTGTATACCTTGTTAGATTGTTCTAACTTTTGAGCTGAGTAAATGTATTAGTTATTCAAAGTATGAACTTAAAAGGTAAGGAATTGCAGAGAGCCCTATGTCTCGCATAAAAGACTCAGGAACTAGTTCTTCTTCCAGAAAGGAGCAGGAGGTGATAATGGAGACAACTAGCTACTTTGTGAGTCCTTGAAAAGGAAGGAGGGAACAGAATTTACAGGTGAGGAGCAAAAGCACGTGGTCCTGGCTGCTCTGGTGGATCTCTTTCTCAGCACTCCCCAATCCTTATTCTCTAGCCAGGCCACTGTCCCCCATCTTTTCTTGAATATTCTAAGTATGTCCTCACTTTTGCTCATGCCACATCCCCACCAAAGAAAGTACTTTCCCCAGTGTTTCCCACCAACATGTATCTTCATTCCCTTATTCAATAAATGTCCAAGCACCTCTGTTCTTTAGACACAGCAGCAGACCCCAGACCCGAATGAAGCGCGGTTCCTCTCTTGAAGGCATTCACTGCCAAGAGGGACAGACACGAGATTAATAATGGAGCATGGCATTCTGGAACAGCTTCTCAGAGAGGTGACATTGACTCTAAATTGTAAAAATGAGTAAGAATTGGCCAGGGGAGAGATTCTCTGCAGTCAAATCAGATAGAATCAGAGTAACACCGTTACTTTCTAACTTAATTGTGCCAATCATGTGTATTACTTTCACTTCTTAAACTAATATTTTAGCCACCGATGTGCTTAGTCACTCTCCTTGATTCTTACACATATACCATGTTATTTAGTTGCTAAAAGAAGCCCTGTGAAAATAGCTGTGATCATCCTCATTATATCGAGAAAGAAGGGAGATGTGGAGAGGTGAGTGGCTCATCTGAGGCCAAAAGCAAATTATTCTTAGGAGGCAATGCTTAATGGGAAGAGGTTAAATAATTATTTTTGTAAAAGCTGTTGTAAGGCTCTCTTATAAGACCTTGATGAGCCAAGAATGACTGGAATTTCTCATGCATTGGATACATTCGTTTTTGTAGCATTTTCTCCAACGTAAGTTTTACACTATGAGCAAAGCCAAAGTCAAGCTCTGTGGGCCCTCAGTAAAGCAGCAGGTAGTCTGACATGTGTGCCTGGCCCTATCCCCTCCCGTTCATCTTCTCTTGGTGGCCACAGATGTCACCTGTTCTTTGGTGACTTGAGGTGGTGGGCTCTGCCCTGTTTCTCCATTTACTTCTCTTAAGAGGAGTCTAGAAGGTCACTTACCCTGTCTGTGAATACATGATCAGTTCTTTTTCCTTTTCCAGAACTTCCCTTGGGCCATTTCTAACCAAGGCCAACTGCATTTGCTCTGTTTCATCCTTCAAGGCATGTTTTATGTAATGGCTGAACTCTCAATTCATCCAGAGCAGAGAGACTTCGGGACAGCCCAGATGCTCTGGCAACATCAGCATTTCCAGTCTAAACCCTGAGCCATTTTCATTTACTGCCCCATGTGAGGCATGACATCTTCCCACTAATTAATAGCGACCCTTCTCAGTGATGAGTTACTATCTGGATTCCCATGCACCATCTGGAGAAGAGCCTGGACACCGGAGAGTTTCTATTTTTATCAGGCTCTGGCATTGCACTTGCATTCCGTTAAAACTGAGCCAGAAGTCACAGAAAACTTGAATTGTGCCCTTTTTTTTCCACCTAGGGCCACTATATTAACTTGATAAAGAGCTTTTTGCACCCTCTTATCTACTGCATTACAAGGGGAGAGCAAAACAGTAGCCTGCTTTCAATTTAAAAAGTAAACTCTTTAGCATAAACATTCAGCTTCAGAGGCCAGTTTCACGGCATCCAGAGGAAGACTGGGGGGGGGAATTATTTTGATACAAACACAGGAGGCTGAATGAACTGCAACCCAGTTAAAAATAGAACAGTAATAATTCCCCACAGTGGGTCATGCTTGGGGTGGGGGAGAGAGCAGAGGTGGAGTGGAAGTGGGGGCATGATATACATTCTCTTTCTTCCTTCGGAGGAAGAGAACTGTTAGCTGTTCATGCAGCCCAGGGAACAAAAAAGATGTGGCCACCTGTGGTAAGGCCAGGAGGGTGTAGAGGCTGAAATGTGGACTCCAGAGCTGGGTTGCAAGAGTTCAAACCCATTTCTTCCATTTCCTTCTTCCGTGGTGCTGGGCAAGTTACTCAGCCTCTCATGCCTGGTTCCTCATCAGTGAGAGTACTTCACCTTATAAGATTTCTGGAAAATTAAATGAGATAATACGTGGAAAGTACAAAGGACATACTGAACCAGCAGTAAGTGTAGGTCTTGGTTAACCAGAGTGCCATCGCCCTTCCTTATAACAAACAATTTGCCTCATTTTTAGAGTGGAAATTATGCCCACCTTAGAGGTCCTGGCTACTAAATATGAATTCAGTGGTAATTTGTTGTCCAGCCCCAACACTTTAGAGAATAAAAGAAAATACTATGAATAATCATACCAATAGGCATGAACCTAGACTGCCCTGGGCAAACTAGGACGGTGACATAAAGTAAGGAGATAGGTAGGCATATGTCACCCATTTATAGTGGTCACAACGAGGTGCCATCTGAGATCATGTAGGATTTGATTTTTGGCTGTTAATGAACATCTGAATCGCCAGTGACATAGAAAAGAATTTTAAGCTATATCTGTGGAACCCAGGTGTGTGTGTGTGTGTGTGTATGTGTGTGTGTGTGTGTCTCCAGAACTGATTCTAATGCATACCATTGATGCTACTGATGATGAGCTGTGAAATCTCAATTTCATGCTTCTCCTTAACTGTTAATAACAAACAATAAGAATAAATTAAATTTATATCAGACCTTACAATTGCTATTATTTTTCATACCTGTCATCTCATTTGATCTCTACTACAACCAACTTCCAAGGCAGCAGATATTCTTCTGAGGGGACACACAGAAGTTACCTGACTTGTCAGTGGTCATTCTGGAATTAGATCCCAAACTTTTAGTTTAGAGATTTTCCAGTCTGTATGATCATTTGTTCATTACACAAACAGTGATAAATGTTGGAGTAATTCAGAGCACAACTTTGGCTCTTATGAAGTCATGGACTTTTTTTTTTTGGCAATTAACTCTTCAAAGTACTAAGTCTGCTTTATTGTTTTCATTATGTTCAGGTAACCACTGTATAGGACATCATTAGTTTTTGATGTAGTGTTCAACGATTCATTAGTCGCGTATAACACCCAGGGCTCATCGCAACAGGGTGATGGATATTAAGGAGGGCACGTGTTGTGAAGTAATGGACTTCTGCCCCAAGCAAACATTAGCCTGTTTTCGTCACTGTATGTTAGCTTGGAACGTCTAGAATCTTGCATGAATGGAATCATATTGTATGTACATTTTTCCCTCTTTCTTTCATTCACTATGATTTTTGAGGTATGTCTACATTACTTGTATCAGTAGTTTCTTCCTTTTTATTGCTGAGTAATATGTATATTATAAAATGTTTATACTTTCACCTATTGATGAACATTTGGACTATTTCCAGTTTGGGACTATTATAAATAAAGCTGCTTTGAATATTTACATATAAGCTTTCGTGTGGACATACGTTTTTTTCATTTCAGCCAGGAAATATTTAGGACAGAAATGACTAAGATATAGAATAGATGTATGTTTTAGCTTTTTAACTCCCAAAATATTCTTTTGCAAAGTGATTGGACCATTTTACATTCCCACCAACAGTATATGAGATTTCCAGTTTTCTTCACCAAAAAGTGCTTTTGTCAGGTTTGGTGGGTTTTTTAGGTTTATCCATTATACTCAGTATGCAGTGGTATCTCATGATGATTTTACTTTGCATTTTCTTGATGACTAACAATGTGTATTGTGTTTCAGGTACTTATTGGCTGTTTGCTCCTCTTTTGGTAAAATGCATCTTCAAATCATTTACACATTTTTTGTTGCAATATATACTGTCTTATTATTGAGTTGTAGTTCTTGTATATTCTGGACACATATTTGAGATATATTCGGACACATACCCTTTGATACATACATTGCAAATAATTTTAGTCTGTGCTCTTTTTTATATTTCTAATAATGTCTTTCAAAAACAAAGGTTTTTAATTTTGATAAAGTATCAGTTTTTTTTCATTGTATTTTATACTTTTCGTGTTCTATCTAAATAACCTTTGCCTTCCCCAAGACCACAAGCATTTTCTCTTATGTTTTCTTCTAGAAATTTCATCAGCTTAGGCTTTACACTTAGGCTTTTGATCCGTTTTGAATTAATTTTTGTGTGTGGTGTGAGAAAAGGATAATGTTCATTTTTATCAATATGGATAATAAGATGATCCAGAAACATTGTTGAAAATAAATTTTCTTTTACCATCAGATATGTATTGGTTTCCTATTGCTGCTATAAGAAATTACCACAGACTTCATGGCTTAAGACAACACAGATTTATGATCTTAAAGTTCTGTTGGTCACGAGTCTGAAATAGGTCTTGCAGGGCTAAGATTGGGATCTCAGCACAGCTGTGTTCCTTATGAAGGCTCTAGAGGTGAAACAGCTCCTTGCCTTTTAGAGAGTTCTACAGATGGCTTGCAAGCCTTGCCTCATGACCCCCTTCCATCTACAAAGTCAGCACTCTCATCACTATGAACTCTCCCTCCATTATCACATCTCTCTCTCTGACTCTGACCCACCTGCCTCTCCCTTTCACTTATGAGGACTCTGATTACAATTGGGCAATTTAGATAATACAGTTTAATCTTCCCATCTCAATATCCTTGACTTAATCACATCTGCCAAGTTTCTTTTGCCACGTAAAGTAACATTTTCCACAAGTTCTTGGAATTAGGACTTGGACATCTTTAGGGGGCTATTATTCTGCCTACCACATGTTGCCTTGGCATCTTTGTCCAAAATCAAATGATGGTATATATGTAGGAGCTTTCTGGACTACCTATTACACATCATTGATCTACATATCTAATTTTTTGCCAATACCAAACTGTCTTAGTTTCTCTACCTTTACACAGTCTAGAAATCAGGTAAGATGAGTCTTCAAACTAAGATATTTGCAAATGAACTATCCGAAAAAGGATTAGTATCCAAAATATATAAAGAATTTATACAATCCAATACTCAAAAAACAAATAATCCAATTAAAATGGGAGGAAGACATGACCAGACAATTTTCCAAAGAAGACATACAGATGGCCAACAGAAACATGAAAAAAACGCTCAATGTCACTCGTCATCAGGGAAATGCAAATCAAAACCACAATGAGATATCACCTCACACCTGTCAGCATGGCTAAAATCAAAAACTCAAGAAACAACAAGTGTTGGTAAGGAGTGAAGAAAAAGGAACCCTTATGCACTGTTGGTTGGAATGCAAAGTGATGCAGCCACTGTGGAAGACAGTATGGAGGTTCCTCAAAAAATTGAAACTAGAACTACCCTACGATCCAGTAATCATGCTACTAGGTATTTACCCAAAGAATACAAAACCACTAATTCAAAAGGATATATGCACCTATATGTTTATTGCAGCATGATTTACAATAGCCAAAGTATGGAAGCAGTCCAAGTGTCCATCAATAGATAAATGGTTAAAGAAGATGTGGTGTATATATACCGTGGAATATTATTCACCCATAAAAAAGTGAAATCTTGCCATTTGCCGCAACGTGGATGGATCTAAAGCGTACAATGCTAAGTGAAATAAGCCAGTCAGAGAAAGACAAACACCATGTGATTTCACTCATATGTGGAATTTAAGAAACAAAAATGAACAAAGGGGGAAAAAAGAGGGAGACAAACCAAAAACCAGACTCTCAACTATGGAGAACAGATGGTTACCAGAAGGAGGTAGGTGGGGGAATAGGTGAAATAGATAAAGGGGATTAAGAGTACACTTCTCATGATGAACACTGAATAATATATGGAAGTGTTGAATTACTATATTGTACACCTCAAACTAATATAACACTGTATGTTAACTGCACTGGAATTAAAATTTTAAAAATTTCTGTCTTTATTCCAGATGCTTTGCATTGCCATATAAATTTTAGAGTCAGCTTATTGATTTCAACAAACAAAAACCTGTTGGAATGAGTTTGGAAGTGTTGCTTCCTCTTCAGTTTTTTGGAAGACTTTTAGAAAGTTTGATACTAATACTTCTTTAAATGCTTAATAGAAAACATAAGTGAAGCCATCAGGTCAAGGATTTTTATTTGTTGGGGGATTTTTAATTATCATGAAATCTCCTTACTTATTTTTGGTCTGTTCGGATTTCCTGTTTCTTCATGATTCAGTCTTAGTAGATTGTATGTTTCTAGGAACTTACCAACTTCTTCTCAAGGCCAGCATTACCCTCATACCAAAGCCAGACAAAGGTAGTACAAGAAAAGAAAACTACAGGTCAATATTCCTGGTGAACATAGGTGCAAAAATCCTCAATGAAATACTAGAGAACTGAATTCAATAGCACATTAAAAGGATCATACACCATGATCAAGTGGGACTTATGTCTGGTATAGTAAGGTGTTTCAACATATGCAAATCAATAAATGTGATGCACCACATGAACAGAATGAAGAACGAAACTGTATGATCATCTCAATAGATGCAGAAAAGCATCTGACAAAATTCAACACCCGTTCATAATAAAATCACTCAACAAATTAGTTATGGAAAAAATACACCTTAAGGTATATATGATATGGTTATATATGAGAAGTCCAGAGCTCATATCATACTCAACAGTGAAAAGCTGAAAGCTTTCCTTCTAAAACCAGGAACAAGACAAGAATGCTCACTCTCATCACTTCTATTCATTATAGTATTGGAAGACTTAACCAGAATAATTAGGCAAGAAAAAGAAATAAAGGGTATCTAAATCAGAAAGGAAGAAGTAAAATTTTCTGCTTGCAGATGACATGATCTTATGTATAGAAAACCCTAAAGACTCCACTGGGACACCTGCGTGGCTCAGTCAGTTAAGCATCTGCCTTCAGCTCAGGTCATGATCTCAGGGCCCTGGGATCCAGCCCTGTATCAGGCTGTCTACTAGGTGGGGAACCTGTTTCTCCCTCTCCCTCTGCCTGCCACTTCCCCTGCTTGTGCTCTCTCTGTTTCGAAACCTCTCTCTCTCTGTCAAATAAATAAATTTTTAAAAAATTTAAAACAAGAAAAAAGACTACACCAAAAACTGTTAGAACTAATAAATGAATTCACTAGAGTTGCAGGATACAAAATAACATACAAAAATCAATGCATTTCTATACACTAACTGAATTAGATAAAAAAAGAAATTAAGAAAATAATCCCATTTACAATAACATCAAAGCCAATAAAATACTTAGGAATAAAATATAACCAAGAAGGTAAAAATCTGTACACTGAGACCATAAAACATTTATGAAAGACATTGCAGTAGACCGAATAAATGGAAACATATCCTGTGTTCATGGATTAGAAGAATTAATATTATTAAAATGGCCATACTGTCCAAAATTATCTACAGATTCAATGCAACTGATTTCAAAATTGCAATGTCATTTTTTACAGAAATAGAAAAAAAAACCCTAAAATTTGTATAGAACCAAAACAATCTTAAGCACAAAGAACAAAGGTGGAGGCATCACTCTACCTAATTTCAAAATATACTACAAAACTATAGTAATCAAAACAGCTTGGTCTGGTATAAAAACATACTTATAGACCAATAGAACAGAATAGAGCCCAAACTTAAATCCATGTGTTTATGGTCAACTGATCTTTCACAAAGGTGTCAAGAACATGCAAAGGGGAAAGTATAGTCTCTTCAATAAATGGTGTTAGTAAAATTGGTTTTCCACATGCAGAAGAATAAAATTGGACCCTTATTTCATTCCATACACAAAAATCAATTCAAAAGGACTTAATGTAACAGCTGACAGCATGAAACTGCTAGAAGAAAATGTAGAGGAAAGCATCTTGACGTTGGTTTTGGCAATAATTTTTTGGATATGACCCCAAAAGCACAGGCAACAGAAGCAAAATAGACAAATGGGATTGTACCAAACAAAAAACCTTCTGCATAGCAAAGGAACCAATCAACAGAGTGAAGAGACAACCTATGGAATGGAAGATAATTGCAAACTATCCTTCGATACAGGGTTAATATCCAAAATATATCAGAAACTCAGCTCAATAGCAAGAAAATAAATAACCTGATTAACAAACGGACAAAGGATCTGAATAGTCATTTCTCAAAAGAAGACATCCAGATGGCCAAAGATATATGAACAGGTGCTCAACATCACTAATCATGAGGGGAATGCTAATTTGAACCACAATGAGATATCACCCCATACTTTTTAGAATGGCTGTTATCAAAAAGAAAAAAGGTAGCAAGTGTTGGCAAAGATATGGAAAAAAGGGAAACTTTGTACAGTGCTGGTGGGAATGTGAACTCATACAGCTATTACAGAAAACAATATAGAAATTCCTCCAGGTAGAACTACCATATGATCCAGTAATCTCGCTTCTTGGGTATGTATGCAAAGGAATTGAAATCAAGATACGAAGATAACACTGCACTCTGACGTTCATAACAATGTTGATTACCAAAGCCAAGATAAGGAAATAAGCCAAGTCTATCAACAGATGAATGGATAAAGAAGGTGTGCTCTATACATATATATGTTATCTAATATAATATTTTATATAATATATATATGAAATATTCTTTTGCCATGAAAAAGAAGAAAATACTGCCTTTTTTGACTACACAGATGACCCTACGTGGAAGACATTCTGCTCAGCAAAACAAGCCAGATAGGAAAAAACAAATACAGTATGACCTCACTTAACACGTGGAATCTACAAAAACAAAAGTCCAACTCACAGAAGCAGAGGATAAAATGGTGGTCCTCAGAGGCTGGTGAGGGTGGGGAATGGAGGGATGTTGGTCAAAGAGTACAAAGTTGCAATTATGTAGGATAAGTCTAGATCTAATTAGATCTACATTAGATCTAATGTATAGACATGATTATTACACTTAGTAATACTGTATTAAACACTGCAGACATGCCGAGAGTGACTTCAGGTGCGGTCATCACACACAAAAATGCATAGATGTCCTTGACAATTTTTAAAATGTATTCCTGGGTATTTTATCTTTTTAAGTGCAACTGTAAATGAGTTTTTTAACTTTATGTTTTACAAGTGTTTCCTGCCAGAGTATAAGAATACGATTGATTTTTTATATATTAACCTTGTATCCTGTGACTTTGCTAAATGCAATTCTTAGTTCTAGTAGTTGTTTTATAGAATCCCTGGGATTTTCTATACACACAATCATATCATCTGAAAACAAGGATGGTTTTCCTTTGTCTTTTCTACTTTTATGCCTTTTATTTTCTGGTGTCCTGAGCAGATATCAGAGGGAAACAATTCAATATTTCACCATTAGCTATGTTTTTCATAGATGCCATTTCTCAATTTACCATTCCTAGTTTACTGAGAGTTTTATCATGATTGAGTGTTTAGTTTTGTAAAGTGATTTTTCTCTGTTAAAATGATTATATGGTTTTCCTCTTCATTCTATTAATATGGTGAATTTTATCATTTGGTTTTTGTAAAGATGGATAGGGACAAACTCCAATTGGTCATAATGTATTGTCCTTTCCATATATTGTTGGTAACGTGTCCAATTCACGTAAATTGTCAGATTTGTTGACATAGAGTTATTCATAATATTCTCCTATTATCCATTTAATGTCTATAGACTATGTGATGGTAACACCATTCTCATTCATGATATTGGTGATTCCTTTCTCTCTCTCTCCCTCCTTTCTGCCCCGCTCCCTCCTTCCCTCCCCCTCCCTCCTCCCTCTCTCTCTTCTTCCCACCTCCCCTCCCCCCTCCCTCCCTCTTTTCCCCCCTTCTGATCAGTCTGGCTAGAGATTTGACAATTCTGTTGATCTTTTCAAAGAGCCAGCTTTTGGCTTTGTTAATGTTCTCTATCATATATCAGTTTTCTAATCTATTGATTTCTCCTTTTTTATTATTATAAAATGCCCTTCTTTCTCTCTTGTATTTATCTTGAAATCTACTTGTTCTGTTATTAGTATCACCACTCTAGCCTCCTTAAGCTTGCTGATTGCATGTTACCTTTTTCCATCTATTTACTTTAAAATTTTCTGTGTGTATTTTTTTAAATATGTGTGTGTATATATTTAAAGTGTCTCTCTGTGGGTATAAAGTATCTGTGTGTCTTAAGTGTGACTCTTACAGGCAGCATATAGTAGCACCTCCTTTTTTATCTACTCTATCAATCTCTGCCGTTTCATTGGACAATTTCAACAAGTTAAAATCTAAAGTGATTATGTAGTTGGATTTAGGTCTACCATTTTATTTATTTATGTATTTATGTATTTATGTATGTATGTATGTATTTATAAGTAGCTCCACACCCAGCTTGGAGCCCAACATGGGGCTTGAACTCATAACCCTGAGATCAAGACCTGAGCTGAGATTAAGAGTTGGACGCTTAACCAACTGAGCCACCCAGGCTCCCCTAGATCAACCATTTTATTATTTGCTTTTGTTTGTCCCTTGTGTTTTTTGTTTCACTCTCCTCCCTTTCCTACTTTCTGTTGGATTATTTGAGTATTTATTGTATTCTTTTCAATGTACCTATTGAATTTTTTCTGTATATCCTTGCATTATTTTTAAGTGGTTGTCCCAGTGATTATGATACACATATCTGTATACTTACACACATACATGCATGAACCGTCTAGTTAGAGTTTATATTATATGTAAAATGTAGAAACCTTGCAACCAGATAGGAGTCTTTAAGTCCCCACCACTGACCTTTCTGCTATAATAGTGAGATGTATTATATCTTCATAAAGTTCCATGAGACATTATCATTTTTGTGTCCAACAGTAATAAATATTGACTTGAGAGTGAAAAAATAGCCATTTATATTTACCATTTCTGTTGTTCCTTATTTCTGAAGGTTCACATTTCCCTCCGGTATCAATTTCCTTCATCCTAAGGAACTTCCTTTAGCAATTCTTATAGAGTAGGTCAATGGTGACAAATTCTCTCACTTTTTCTTCATCTGGAAATGTCTTCACTTGCCTTTATTTTTGAAAGATACCTTTGCTGCACATAAAATATGGCTTGCCTGTTCTTACCTTTAGGAATTTTAAGGATGTTATTTCACTATCTTCTGACCAATGGTTTCTGATAAGAAATTTGCAAGAATTTGAATGATTGTTCCTCTGAGTGTAATCTTTTTTTTAGCTCTTTTAAGATTTTTTTGTCTTTATTTTTTATTTTCAGCAGTTTGATTATGAGATATTTGGCATGATTTTCTTCAAGTTTATTCTGGTTGAGGTCCACTAAGCTTCTTGGATTTGTAAATTTATGGCTTTTGCCAAATGTGGGGTGTTTTTTGGCCTTTTATTTTTTCAAACATTCTTTTCTCCCCCAGTGTCTTTCTCCTCACTATGGAATTCCAATGACATGTGTGTTAGATTCTTCGATACTGGTCCACAGGCCCCTGAGTCTCCCATTTATTTTTTTTTAATGTTTTTTCTTTCTGTTGTTCAGACTGAACAATTTCTTTGTTTATCTTTAGGTTCTGTTCCCTCTGTTCTGCTACTGAGCTTACCCAGTGATTTTTAAATTTCAGATATTAACTTTTTCAATTCTAAATTGTCCATTTGGTTCTTCTTTATGGTTTCTCTTTCTCTGCTGCGAACTCATATCTTTTCATTCATTTCAAATTGTTCCTGTTATCTTATAGAGAGTAGTTTAAATAAAAACTTTAAAACTATACTTATAACTCAAACATTGTTGGTCATCTCAGCGCTAACATCTTTTGATTGACTTTTCCTTTGACTTCCTTGTTCTTTGTATTTTGGGTAATTTTAGATTATATCCTGGACATTGTGAATGTTATATTGCATAGATCCTGGGTCCTATTTTAATCTGGAGGGAGACAGAGAGAGAATCTTAGGCAGGCTCCATGCCCAGTGAGAGACATGGGGCTTGCTCTCACAACCCTGAGATCATGACCTGACCTGAAATCAAGAGTTAGATACCTAACTGACTGATCCACCTGGGTGCCCTGAAATTGTTGAATATCAAGTTTCTTTGAGACTGCAAATTGTGCCCTGTTTTCTGTGGGATGTGATTCAGTTCAGTTCTCCAAGACCTTGCTATATTCTCGGGGTGGGTCCCACACACGTACAGTGCGTGGTGGCTCAGATAAGATCCTGAACCTTCTCTAGGTTCATATACATAATTAGGGAATATACTTCTCCAAGCATCTCTTTTTGGGATTTCCTACATTCTGTGGCCCACAAGGACTCCTTTTGATGGTACCTTGGCCAGAAAGAGGAATTTTTTTTATGGGAAGTTTAACCACCCATGCAAGTGCCACCATTCAGCTCTATAGCTAGGGCCCACCCTCAAGGCAAAACAGGAAGAAGAAAACAAAATAAATCAGAAACTTTCCCTACCCTATCCTACCCCTAAAAGTTGCTTCTCTAAATTTGGACACCCACCTACAATCTAGCATCTTTTACTTCTGTGTTTTACTTACTTTTCTGAGTCTTCAGCAAGTTTTTCCTTTTAATATTTATACAGAAATTTTAGTTTTAATCAGCAAGAGGGATGGAGTATAAGGAGCTTATGCTGCCATGCCAGGACAGGAACTCTCTGTTGCCCCACCCTTTTATGGTGAAAATTTTTAAACATAGAGAAAAGTTGAAAGACTTACACAGTAATTGCCCACTCTTATCACGTATCTATCCATGCCTCTATGTAGCCACTAATCCTCCTTATTTTCCAACGTGTTTTATCTTTGTATTGTTTCTCATGCCATTTTTTATTGATTTTGATTCACATACTATAAAATTCATGTACCTGTTTAAATGTACAATTCAGTGGCATGAATTACATTTATGATATTGTATCACCATCACCACCATCTATTTCCAAAAGCTTTCATCACTCCAAACAGAAACTCTGTAACTATTAAGCAATGGCTCCCTATTCCCTACTCCCCTAGACCCTGGTAACCTACTTTCTGTCTCTATGAATTTACTTTTTCTAGATATTTCATATAAATGGACTCATACAATAAATAACTTTCTATGGCTGGATAATACTCCATCACATGGATATACTACATTTTGTTTAGCCATTCATCAATTGTTTACACTTTTTGGCTATCATGAATAATGGTGCTCTTGAGCATTCATGTACAATTTTTATGTGGCCATATTTCTAATTATCCTGATTAAGTACACACACACACCCCTAGGAGTGAAATTGTGGAGTCATGTGGTGACTCCGTTTAAATTTTTGAGTTAACTACCAAACTGTTTTCCAGAATGGCTGTACCATTTTACAATTCCACCAGTAATGCATGAGGGTTCCAGTTTCTCCACATCCTCACTGACACTTCCTACTTATTCATCTTTTCTATTAAAGCCATCCTATTGGGTATGAAATAGTATATCATGGTTTCAGTTTGCATTCCCCTAATGACTAATCATGCTGAACATCTTTTTAAAAAAATTTTTTTAAAGATTTATATGAGAGAGAGTATGAGAGAGAGAGCACGAGCAGGGTGGAGGGGCAGAGAGAAAGGGAGAAGCAAACTCCCCACTGAGCAGGGAGCCTGATGCAGGACTCGACCCTAGGACCCCAGTATCATGACCTGAGCTGAAAGGAGATGCTTAACTGACTGAGCCACCCAGGTGACCTGAACATCTTTTGATGTGCTTACTGGTCATTTGCTTCTTATTGGGAGAATGGCTGTTCAAATCCTTTGCCCATTTTTAAATGTGATTGTTTATCCTTTCATTGTTGAGTAACTGTGTTTTTGAAGTATAATTTACATACAATAAAATATTCACATCTGAAGTCCACATTTTGATGAACTCTGACATATGCATATACCCATGTAAACTATACCCTATTAAAATAAAAACTAAATCATCACTTCTTGCCCCTTTCTAATGAATCCATGCCCCTCTTAGTCAAACCACGGTACTGATTTTCATCTGTATAGATTAGGTTTGCCTCTTCTCAAAATTCATGTAAATACAACCATACATGTACTTCTTTGTGCTTGGCTTATATTGTTCAGCATATTATTTGAAATCTATCCTTTTGTTGCAAGTACCAATTGTTGCTCCTTTTTACATCTGATTATTTTCCATTGTATGAATACATCATAATTTATTCGTGCATTCTCCTGTGGATAGACATTTGCATTGTTTTCAGTTTGGGGTCTATTATGAATAAAACTGCATTGAATATTCATGTACTAACCTTTGTGTGTGTGGGTGGGTATGTATCTTCATTTCTCTTAGGAAATACCTAGGAGTAGAATTGCTAAGTCATATGATAGATACAAATTCAACATTATAAGAAGCTGTCAAACAGTTTTCCCGAGTGCTGTTACATTTTCACCAGCAATGTGTGAGAACTCCGGTGTCTCCCCCACAATATGGTATTGTGAGTCTTCTTTGTTATAGTCACTGTAGTGGGTTTGTAGTAGTATCTCACTGTGCTTTTAGACTGCATGTTTCTGGGGCTCCTGGGTGGTTCAGTTGGTTAAACATCTGCCTTCGGCTCAGGTCATGATTCCAGGGGCCTGGGATGGAGCCCTGTGTTGGGCTCTCTGCTGAGGGGGGAGCCTGCTTCTCCCTCTCCCTCTGCTACTCCCCCTGCTTGTGCTCTCTCTCTCTCTGTGAAATAAATAAAATCTTAAAAAATAGGGGTGCCTGGGTGGCTCAGTAACTAAGCATCTGCCTTTGGCTCAGGGTGTGATCTCAGAGTCCTGGGATCGAGCCGCACATCAGGCTCCCCGTCTGGGAGCCTGCTTCTTCTTCTCCCACTCCACCTGCTTGTGTTGGCTGTCTTCTCTCTCTGTCAAATAAATAAATAAAATCTTAAAAAAAATAAAAAATAAATTTTAAAAAATCTTAAAAAATAAAATAAACTGCATGTTCCTGATGAATAATTACGCTGAGCATCTTTTCATGTACTTCCTAGCCATTATATGTCTCCTTATGTCTTCTCTATTCAAGTCTTTTGTCAACTTCTTATTACATTGTTTTTTTATTATTGAGTTGGACGATCTGTTCATATATTCTGGATACAAGTATTTTCTCAGATATTTCTGTTTCATATATTGCCCTGAGGTTATATTTTTGTCTATTCATTTCTTAATGTTATCTTCTGAGCAGGAGTGTTCATTTTGATGAAGCTTATTTATCCACTTTTATGGTTATTGCTTTCTAAGGCTTGTCTGTGAAATGTTACCCTACTCTGAGATCACCAAGATGTTTTGGTATGTTTTCCCTTTGAAACTTTATAGTCTTAGTTTTATGTTTAGATTCATAATCCTTATCAAATTATTTTTTGTGGATGGTGTAAGGTATAAGTTACAGTTCATCTTTTTTTCGGTACAAATAGACAATTATTCCTGCACCATTTATTGCAAAGACTTTTCCTTTCTCTCAATGAATTGCTTTTGTACCTTTGTTGAAAGTCAGTTGACTACATGTGGGGTCTATTTCTGGAGTCTCTGTTCTCTTCCATTCATCTGTATTCTTACATTGATACAATTGTTTTCATTACTGTATTTTTGTCGTAAGTCACAAGATTAGGTAACATAACTCCTCCAACTTTGTTCTTCTTTTCCAAATTGTATTAGAAATTTTAGATCACTAATGTTTCCAATAAATTTATCTATTGAGATGTTCTGTTTCTTTGTACATCAGGTTTTGAAAAATTGCATATCAAGTAATTTATCTGTTTCATCTAGGTTGTTGAATTCACTGGTGTGAAGTCCAAAATATTACTTATTATCCCTAGGGCTGTGAGCTCAGCAGAAGTCCGAGAGGTCACACACATGTAGATATATTGAAGGTGAAACCAGCTACAATGGAGACCTTGTTCCATACTCTGGGCTCAGCTGACACCCCAGAAAAGTATGCCTCAGGAGCAAGACTACTCTAGCCCTAGAAATAATAGTAAAACCTAAAGCCAAGTCTCAATAGAATCAAACTGATATGCCTGACAGGTCTTCTAACAGACCCCTATCCTATGCTTACACAGTGAAATATTTGGGGACCCGTTAAGGGAACCCATCTGAGATTGTTGGGACCTGCTTACATGGCTTTCTCCTCTCTGGGACCCTGCCTTTCAGATTCCATCCATCTCCAGATCCCTGAGCCACTACCTCTGTTTCCCTCAACCCAGAGAGATGCTTTCTGTCTGAGCAGTACTTCCCTGTGCCTCAGTTTAGAAAATGCCCCCAGGGGACAGCCAGGGTGGATATGGAGCACATCTCATATATTTCCTTCTCTCAAGGATCCAAACCCTAAATGCCTAAAAACAGGTGCTTCGTATATTGTGTCCAGTTCTTTTATTTTTTTATGGCAGGAGAGTGTGTCAATAGCCATCACCATGCCGTGTCTGGAAGCCAGTGATAAACTTTTGGACAATTACATACAGTAAATAAATAAATGCAATGTTGCTGACTCTCAGGATTTTTTAGCTAACCAAATTCAACATCCATTATTGAAATTTAACACTATGCAAGGCATTGTTGAGAATCAAATATTAATAAAGTAAAATACTTGCCCTGAGCAGGGAGGCGAGGCAGAAAGAAACATATAACAAACTGTCATTTACAAGAAGTTAATAAGATATAAGATGAAAATCACAGTGCTCAGGGGAGCGCAATCAGAGTGTTTAATTTTGACACGGGGATGGTGGTAGGTGAGTGGTGCTTTGGGTAAGTTTCTCAAAGAAGTAACCTTTCACTTGGCTTTTGAAGAATGGTAATCTACATAACTCCCCAAATATCCTCTTTTCATAAACTTTAGAATATTTTATAAGCTTTGTGTCTTTTCTGCAGGCAGATACCATCGAAGTGCTATTTTTCATTAGACTCCAGATAGTTAAATGAGTTGGCTTTCTCTACATACACATTAAATGACATGTCAAGACAACTGAATTATTACCTCTGTCTGGGGAAATAATCTGGGAATGAAAAATGTCCTTGGAACAAAAGTAAATGAGAATAAGCAGAAGGTAGGTGAGAGGTGATGGTGTTTATGACTGTGTAAGCAGAGGGATAAGTATATTAGGATCTGCTTAATATATTAGGACTCCTTTTCAGAACATGCTGTTTCTATGTGGGTTAATAAAGCTATGCTCTTCTGAGTGAGAGAGATCCAAAACTTTGCCCACTCAGCTAAAAGAGCACATAATTTGGAGCATCTCTAGAAGCTATCCAAAGCTAACTCACTTGTCAGTGCAGATAAACAGTTTGCATCTGACTTTGAATCACACAGACAGCCAGCTTGACAATCTGAAGACACCTTTTATCCCCCACCTCCCTGCTTCATTTCATCACTTTGGACATAGTGAGTGCTTAATGATCATTTATTGAAGTAATCATCATGTCTTGACCACTTTTTCCGGAAATTCCCCTCAACTCCCGTCTTTTCTCCATATCCTTAATAAACACTTAAATCCAGCAGTGCTTATACTTTTTGGTCTCAGGCTTCCTTTGTAGTCTTAAAAATTATTGAAACCCTCATAGCGCTTTTGTTTATATAGATTACATCTGTTGATGTTACCAGATTAGATATTAAAACTGAGGAATTTTTAAAACATTCATCCTTTTAAAATAACAATAAGAAACCAATGAATGTTAACATCAATAACATTTTCATGCAAAGGAACTGTATTTTCCAAATTAAAAAAAATAATGAAGAAGTAACATTGTTTTGTATTTTTACAAATCTCTTTAGAATCTGGCTATCAAAGACAGCTGGGTCCCCATCCCCACTTCTGCATTCAGTCTGTCACAATAACACATGTCATGACCGCTCTGGAACATTCCACCGTACTCTCATGGCAGCATGAGAGCAAAAAAGCAAACAGTGTCTTAGTATTATTAAAAATCTGTTTCCCACCTTGCAGCCCCTTTGGAAGAGAGCTTTGAGAACTGATCCTTGAATATGACTCTCTTCATTTCATACTTGATTCAAATCCCATCTCTATAAATATTTGCTCAGTGAATGAATAAACCTCGCCAGTAGATCCTAAACATATCTACCATAGAAGCAAGGCTGTATGTGTGCCAGGGTTCTCTGTGTTCACACACTGCACAGCCTGCTGGTTTATCACTGTATCAGTCTCAATGCCTTTGCCTAATGCCCGGACTCCTTTCATCTTGGCCCACCCTCTTCAATGTAATCATTTTCCCACCCAACCCAGGTTCTTTGTGACCCTCCTTCTGCACAGTTCCCTTCACTTGAAGTGCCCTCCCCTACTTTACCTCATAGGTTCACCTGTTTGCTATCCATTCCTGAGCACCTTGCCTCATTGACCATCTCTGGCATTTCTCATGGCATTCCATGCTGTGAATTACTGGTGGGTACTCTATGAGTCTTGGTTCAAAATGGATCCAGGAGGTAAGGACCAAAATCTCAACTCTGTGTTTCTCCCAGTCCTGAATATATTTGGTCTTTAAGCAAATGAGCCCAAGAGCAAACTCACTTAAGGGAATTTTAAGAAACAGAAATACAGATAAAAAGCACCCAAAAAATCAGATAACAAGTGAACTGTTTTTATACCTAAATGCTTTTATTATTCTTTAATTTTTAAAAATTTTACCATGGATATTATCAAATATACACAAAGTAGAGAGAAGGGTACAATTAAGCTGGTGTACCTATCACCCAGTTTTAGCAATTTTAAGAAGATATGTAGGCAGTTTTGTTTTATTCAAATTCTTCATTCAATGCAGAGTTCTCTGAAGCAAATTCTAGACAGCACCTCACTTCATCTGTAAATATTTCACTATATACCCCTAAACATTACTCTTTTGAAAGGCATTCCCATAATACCATTATCATCTCTAGGACAAAAACCAACAATAATTTCTTATTATCAATATGTCCAATTAGTGTTCACATTTCTCTAATTTTCTTATAATACTTCTAGAATCTTCTTGTTTGAATTGAGATCCACAAAAGGTTCATATATTGCGGTTGGTTTTATGTTCCTTAAGTCTTTTTTACTCTATAGGTTCCCCCTTGACTTGCTTTTTCCCCCCTTTCCTTGAAATTTTAATTTTAACAGATTGTTTTCAATAATCTAGATATTGCTGACTTCATCCCTGTGGCATCATTTAATGTGTTCCTTCTCTCCTTATAGTTCATGGAAATTGGTCAGGCTTTAGATCCAGTAGACTTTTATCAGATGTTTGTTTGTTTGTTTGTTTGTTTGTTTGTTTGTTTGTTTTAAAATTAATTCTTAGGAGATGTATACTTCCATCAGGAGATTCATAACGTTTTATCGACTCTCTTAAGATCTCAGTAAGGAAGACCATAGTCTAAATCCATCAATTCGCTTGATTTATTTAGGATTGCAAAATGATGACATCCTAACTCTATCATTCTATCTTCATTTATTATAGCTTGAAAACACCTATAAAGAGCAACTGCCACTCATCAACCACTGAGATGTAGATTTCACAAGAAAGGCAGGATAAATGCTCAATTCTTTCTTTGCTGACCAATTTTAAAAATAATAAAGTGGTTATTTAGTGTCCTTCAAAGGTAATCAGTGATGATCTCTCCACCCCTAGCATCATTAAAAGTTCTGGGTTGAAACACATTATCAATCCTTATTGGAGTCTCGAACTGTAACAACTTTGGCCAGTGGTAACTTCTTTAGGCTAGTGTCTAAGTATTTTTGACATGATCCTGTGGTCTCTCATGACCACTCTATGTGTGTTCACTTTTGTGTTTCCTGCCCAGATGTGGAATCAGCCATTTCTTCAAGAGCCCTTCATTCTATTTTTAGTGAAAAACAGGATTTAGAGGATACAAACTAGTGGGGTGCTTATTAAAACTGCATTGATCATTTTTCCTAGGTCTTTTTAGTAGCCAAAACTAGAAAATACAATTTTTTAAAAAGATAAAATATACCGTCTGTTTTCCAGGTAACAAAGCATTCGTTCACAGTATACAAATAATAATAAAAGGTCTTTTCCATTATTTGTAGCTCCTGTTTCTTTTCCTCTGTCATGGCATTGATGTAGTCTTCTAGAACATTGTTCATTAATTCTAATTTTAGACATCTATGTCTTGTTCATAGTAAACACTTTTAATAGTCAAGGGACAGAACAAATACTTCTGCTTTCAGACAAATTCTTTTTGCTTTAGTTGTGAGCAAACTTACTGCCCATGGGCTCAATTCAACGTGTCTATTTTTTCTTTGTAGGCCTGTGAATTAAGAATGATTTTTACATTTTTAAATGATTTTTAAAAAATCAAAATAAGAATGTCTTTGGTGACACATGAAAATTACATAAAATTCAAATTTCAGCATTTTCTAAGTTGTCCTGTCATTGCAGTTTTGATTTCTACTGAGAAATTACCAATATTTTGCCTTGTCTATATTTTAGTCATTCTACTCTTATATAGCTTTATCAGTTTTGTCTAAGAGCTGTTTTAATATATATACATATACAAATATACATGTGTATTCAATATCATTTCATAGATAAAATTTAACAAATATAGCTGCATTGGGAAGTGTGCCTTTATCCACATAAAATAAGCCTCTTTATCCCATGAAATATCTTAACGGTTGGAATTCTTGTTTGGTATTGATATTGCTGTCCCAGGTTCTTTTTGCCTTGGCTTTGTATATAGCACCAAACCATATCATTCTTTTAGCCGTGGGATGGTATTTTGTTTTTTATTTCATTTGTATTTTGGTTCCTTCATAAACCATACATATTTATTTTTTTAACTCTGAGAGTCTTTGTCTTTTTTTAATAAAAAAAATTAATTTTTAAAGAAAATGCAGAGATTTTTCGTGTACCCTCTGTGCTCACACATGCACAGCCTCCCCATTAACAGACCCCATCAGTGGTACATTTCTTGCAATTGACGAACCTACACTGACACATCATAATAACCCAAAGTCGGTAGTCTACAGTAGGGTTCACTCTTGCTGTTATACATCCTATAGGGTTTGGACAAATTGTAATGACATGCATCCACCATTACAGTGTCATACAGAATAGTTTCACTGCCCTAAAATCCTCTGTGTTCTACCCGTTTATCCTTCCCTTCCCCCTAACCCATGGCAGCCACTGATCTTTCTACTGTCTCCATAGTTTCACCTTTCCCAGAATGTCATATGGCTGAAATCATACAGCATGTAGCCTTTTCAGATGGGTTTCTTTCACTGGGACAGCAATATTAATACCAAACAAAGAATTCCAACCATAAGATATTTCATGGGATAAAGAGGCTTATTTTATGTTGATAAAGGCACACTTCGCAATACAGCTATACTTGTTAAATTTAATCTATGAAATGATACTGAATACACATATATATTTGTATGCATTTAAGGTTCCTCCGTGTCTTCTCATGGCTTGATAGTTCATTTCTTTTTAGCAGTGAATAATGTTCTGCACTGGATGTGCAGTTAATTTATCCTTTCACCTGCTGAAGGACATCTTGGTTGCCAATTTTTTCTCCCATTCCGTAGTCTGCCTTTTAGTTTTGTTGACTGCTTCCTTTTCTGTGCAGAAGCTTTTTATCTTGATGAGGTCCCAATAGTTCATTTTTGCTTTTGTTTCCCTTGCCTCAGGAGACGTGTCTAGCAAGAAGTTGGCTATAGCTGAGGTCAGAGAGGTTGCTGCCTGTGTTCTCCTCTAGGATTTTGATGCATGCCTGTCTCACATTTAGGTCTTTCATCCATTTTGAGTCTATTTTTGTGTATGGTGTAAGAAAGTGGCCCAGTTTCATTCTTCTGCATGGGGCTGTCCAATTTTCCCTGCACCATTTGTTGAAGAGACTGTCTTTTTTCGATTGGATATTTTTTCCTGCTTGTTGAAGATTAGTTGACCACCCGTTTCTGGGTTCTCTGTTCTGTTCCATTGATCTATGTGTCTGTTTTTGTGCCAGTACTGTACTGTCTTGATGATTACAGCTCTGTAATTCAGCTTGAAGTCCGGAATTATGATGCCTCTGGCTTTGGTTTTCTTTTTTAACATTCCTTTGGCTATTTGGGGTCTTTTCTGGTTCCATACAAATTTGAGGGTTGTTTGTTCCAGCTCTGTGAAAAATGTTGATGGTATTTTGATAGGGATTGCACTAAATGTGTAGATTGCTTTGGGCAGCATAGACATTTTAACAATGTTTGTTCTTCCAATCCATGAGAATGGAATGTTTTTCCATTTCTTTGTGTCTTCCTCAATTTCTTTCATAAGTGTTCCATAGTTTTCAGAGTACAGATCCTTTGCCTCTTTGGTTAGGTTTATTCCTAGGTACCTTATAGTTTTTGGTGCAATTGTAAATGAGATCGATTCGTTGGTTTCTCTTTCTTTTGCCTCATTGTTACTGTATATAAATGTGACTGACTCTGTACATTGCTTTTATATCCTGCAACTTTGCTGAATTCCTGTATCAGTTCTAGCAATCTTTTGGTGGAGTCTTCTGAATTTCCTACATATAGAGAATCACATCATCTGTGAAGAGCAAGAGTTTGACTTCTTCTTTGCAGATTTGGATGCTTTTTATTTCTTTGTGTTGTCTGATTGCTGAGGCTAGAACTTCCAGTACTATGTTGAACAGCAGTGGTGAGAATGGACATCCCTGTCATGTTCCTGACCTTAGGGGAAAAGCTCTCAGTTTTTCCCCATTGAGGATGATACTTCTTGTGGGTTTTTCGTACATGGCTTTTATGATATTGAGGTATGTTCCTTCTATCCCTACACTGCAGAGAGTTTTAATCAAGAAAGGATGCTGTATTTTGTCTAATGCTTTTTCTGCATCTAATGAGAGGATCATATGGTTCTTTTCCTTCCTTTTATTAATGTCCTGTATCACATTGATTTGTAGATGCTGAACCACCCTTGCAGCCCAGGAATAAATCCCACTTGGTCATGGTGAATAATCCTTTTAATGTCCTGTTGGATCCAATTAGCTAGTATTTTGGTGAGAACTTTTGCATCCATGTTCCTCAGGGATATTGGTCTGTAATTCTCCTCTTTGGTGGGGTCTTTGGTTTTGGGATCGAGGTAATGCTGACCTCATAGAATGAGTTTGGAACTTTTTCTTCCATTTCTGTTTTTTGAAGCAGTCTCAGAAGAATGGGTATTAAGTCTTCTTTGAATGTTTTGTAGAATTCCACTGGGAGGCCACCAGGCCTTTTTTGTAGTGCACCTTGCATTTAGGGTGATTACATTTCATTGTTGGAAGACAATTTTAAAATGTCTCAGAAAATGACAAGAATTCATAGGGAATAAAAAGGAATAAAATGAGGTAATGTGACAGGGATGCTGACAATGGAGGTCAAGGGAAGTGGGATGAAAGGGGTATTCTTTAAATGCAGATAAGGCATCTCAGAGGAGGTAGCCTTGGAACTGCAAAGGAGAAAGATCTAGACATGCAACCCCAAGGGAAGGGCATCCCAAGAAGAGAAAATCAAGCATCAAGACTTTGAGTTTGGGGAATCTTGGCAGTTTGAGAAATAAAAAGAGGTTCAGCATAGCTATGAAATGCTTTCTTACCAAATGGCAGAGGCCAGGTCTGGCAACCCCTTGTAGTCCTTGGCAGGGATGTATTTCTTGACTCCTATTACTTGACTCCTTGACTTCTATTCCTATGAGGAAAAGTCATGGTTTATGTGAGATGGGCTTCCTGGCACCCACCCTCATTGAGCACCTGCATGGGAAGAGCTAGCACGATGTTTAGCACATAGCGGGCACTCATCATAGTTCACGGTCATTGTCAGCACCATATTGTCATTATGTTCCCATTAGTGGTACAAGAGCAAACAGGCATATCTTCTCCAGAGAGAACTAAATGGATATGTATCAAAAAAAAAAAAAACTTACAGAAATTTCTATCATATGACCCAGATTTCTTTTCTAGTAATTTATCTGGAGAAAATCCTCCATAATGTGCCTCCAAAGCTATCCATGCAAAAATTTCTTTCATAGTTATCTGTAATAGAGAAAATGTGGGAAGACCCAAATTTCAAATTAGCAAGAGTAGATAAATGAATTATATTCACATAATGAAATACTTTAAAATGCCATGAAAAATAGTGTTCTGGAGTAAAAATAAAGTAGAAGAATGTTCATGATATGTTGAGTGAAGAAAGCATGGTCATAAAAGCTTATGCTATAAATACAGCCCCAGTTATTTAAAATGTGTTCTTACTTGTAGACTGTAGCATTACAGTAACTTCTGTTTCATGTGTGTGTGTGTGCACATGCAGGTGTATGGCACCAGGATTATGGATGGTACAGACCACCCACATTTAGCAGGCATTAGTTTTACAATTTAGAAAACCACAGTCTTTTCTTAACTTACTTGCTATGATCTTTTTCAAACTGTTTTGCTGACTAAACAGATAAACTCATTCCAAGAAGAAAGTGACTATAAATGTTTATGTTAAGAAGTTTCTAGAAATTTCTTGGGGCGCCTGGGTGGCACAGCGGTTAAGCGTCTGCCTTCAGCTCAGGGCATGATCCCGGCGTTACGGGATCGAGCCTCACATCAGGCTCCTCTGCTATGAGCCTGCTTCTTCCTCTCCCACTCCCCCTGCTTGTGTTCCCTCTCTCGCTGGCTGTCTCTAGCTCTGTCAAATAAATAAGTAAAATCTTTAAAAAAAAAAAAAGAAGAAGTTTCTAGAAATTTCTTAATCCATTCTATACTGCTTCCTATTTGTTGTCTAAATGAGGATCTCACGTTGCCTGTGGAAATTTAGCGGTAAGCACCCAGCACAACAGCAGAGAAACCAGATAGCGGGCAATGCAGATTTTCAGCAACTTCAGTATTAGGGGGAGCTGTGCAGGATCTGGATCAGGCAGAGGTGGGTTGGAACCCAGCTTCACTCTCACCGGCTGATTGTTCTTTGGCAAGTTATAAAAATTCCTAAGTCCTGTTTTCTTCATCTGTAAAATGGGGAGAAACAGTATATAACTTACAGGGTGCGATAAAGCAATAAGGTAACATACTTCATACGAAGCCAGAAACTCGAAAATGCTCAATAATATATATCTGTTGTTATAGTCATTACCCCTAGCATCATCATCATCATCCTAATGGAATTCTGAAGAACTCTTTCAGGTATTATGAGCTCACAAAATTTTAAAAGCTTTAAAACTTGAAAAATAAAACAAAACCATGTCTAACTCCTAGGAGCCTTTTCATCACAACAGACAAAAACAAGAAACAAAGTGTCTGGTGTGGTAGAAAGATCAGATGTCCCTTCAAGAGGAAAGAGTTCCAGAGAGAAATGCACTGTAATTAACTATGCAGCCCTAGGTCCAGTCTGGACATAGCACAACTTAGACAGGCACCTGTCATTTGCCTAATTGGACTCAAATGAGTCCAAGAAGATCTTCAAATGGACAAAATTACACCTTTCCTTTTTGTAGCCAACATTGGGTATGATTGGGCAATAGGCTGTCCAAGAAATGTGAACATATGTCAGTTGTAGACATACCTTTTCCCCAGTACACTGAATAAAATAACAGTTCTGTCAAGGTACTTGGGGATTCCCAGAGCAGCTGCTCTGAGAAAATGACTAGCTGGCCATTGTTTAAGGAGACCATCGAGTGCACAGGTTATGAGGGAGGGCTCACAGGTGGCCAGAGCCTCAGAGCCAGAACAAGAATGCATCTCAGTGCAAAGACAGATTCATATAGTCCAAATGTCTTGTTTCTGACTTTGGAAAGTATCCCTGAAGGTTGAAAAGAAACAAGATGAACACTAATGAATAAGCAGGAGACCCTGAAGGATGAGGAACGTGTTGATACATTCGGAAGAAGGCATAGCTCAAATGAAATGAACGCTTACAACCAGCCACTGTGGCCACAAGCGCGTGGGATCTGAGGCCCAGACAAGGTACAGAACGTGCTCTCATCAGAGGACTAGCAAGTGAGCTGTCAGGATTTCCTTCCCAGGGAACACAGAGCCGCTAAAAGCCTGTAGCAGGCCCAGGAATCTGTATTTTTACGCGACACAATAGACAGTAACGATTCCCATTTGCTCTCCTTCACATTTCCCTTACTCTCCATGTTCAGGGGCTACAGAGCTCACTGCTCCTTTTAGGTCCGGACTTTGTCTGGTGTTTGTAAGTGGTCAGTCATACCTTCTGACCTAGTCTTACCTGCTTGTTTTCTAGATGTACGTTATTAATGGAGCTTTGTCAAAAGGTTCTTTGACAAAATAGTGTTGGTGGTTTTTTCACCTGGCCAACCATGTCTATCCTGAGCAAACAAAATTATGAACGCTCAAGAATTTGTATCTATGTTAATGATTTGAGTTAAACATGTCTCTGCTTTCTGAAAAATAGTACATGGAATGTGTGATTAAGTTTCTTAGCCCCTCGGATGATTGGTTTTGTACTGAACTTTGAGTACTCTAATACTGTGCACTATTTTCACTATAAAGCCGGTAAAGCACAGACTCTTTCTTAGTGTAATTCGAAGGTTAAAAGCATGAGCTTTGGCATCAAACAAGTCTGGATTTGAATCTGAGCTCAGACATTTCCCTGAGTTGTGAATTTTATTTTATTTTATTTTTTAAAGTTCCATGATTCATTACTTGCGTATAACACCCAGTGCACCATGCAATATGTGCCCTCCTTACTACCCATCACCAGCCTACCCCATTCCCCCACCGCCCTCCCCTCTGAAGCCCTCAGTTTGTTTCCCAGAGTCCATAGTCTCTCATGGTTCATTCCCCCTTCTATTTACCTCCCCCTTTCTTTACCCCTTTCTTCCCCTACCGATCTTCCTACTTCTTATGTTCCATAAATGAGTGAAACCATATGATAATTGTCTTTCTCTGCTTGACTTATTTCGCTTAGCATTATCTCCTCCAGTGCTGAGTTGTGAATTAAACTCCCTAAGCCTCAGTTTCTTCATCTGTCAAATGAGGTTGATAATATATTCACATACTGTACAGGGGAATTAAATGGGATAATGTTTGTGAAATAACTTGCATGAGGTTTGGCATGTAAAAAGTGCTCGATGAATGTCTATTTTATTCATGAGTAGATATATTTACTAAAAACCTACAATGCATCGGGTACAATTCCTATCTTGATGAAATTTATATGTATAGGGAGAGTCATTAAGCAAATTATTACACATGTAATCTTACAAAAGCAACCATGACAGGTTAGGTGAATGGAAAGCACGGTATGCTGTGGTAGCATTTAACAAGAGAACTTATCCTAGCCTGTCATCTGGGGCAGGTGAATGGATAGAAGGGGATCACAGATAGTTTTCCTGAGCAAGTGAAATTTAAGCAAAAACCTAGAGAATGAAGAGGACTTAGCACCACGAAGGGTGCTAAGGTCCTGTGGCCCAGAAGCATTGCATAAATCAAGAGAAGATCAGAGTAATCAGAGGAGTCAAGGAAGGTTTGCAAGTCAGGACAGAAGAGGGAGGGGAGAGCAGATCATTTGGCCTGATGAACCATGTTAGTGATTGTGGATTTCATCTAAGAGCAGCACTGAGAAACATTTGAGACATATAAGCAGAGATGTCACCGAATTGGAGTTACATTTCATAGAGATCATCCTAGAGAAAAGGGACGATTATGCGTGGATGCAGGAGACCAATGCAAAGCATCTTACAGGTGACAGATGGTGGTAGCTTGGATTAGGCCATGACAGTGGATCTAGAGAAATGTGGAAAGGCTTGGGCAATATTAGGTGGTATCTTCTACTGGAGATATCAAGAAGAAGGTATCGGGATTGACTGCCAAGTTTTTGTCATAAACAAGTGAGTGAATGTTAATAATCATTTATAGAGACAGGGAACACTAGAAGACAAGCAGATTAGGGTGTGTCATTTTACACACATTAATATCAAAGTTGCTGTAGATATGTAAGTAGAAATGCATATATGGATCGTGAACTCAAAAACTAAGCAAGGACTCAAACTATACACTTGATGTCTAAAAGCTGCATTTATCTTGAAAATATTCATATTTTTTGGAGTTGGTCCTCTGAAAGCTCCCAAATAACTGGAGATACATCTCCTCTTGCAACTGAAAATCTTAATGTATTAACAATAGAAAGATTTTTGAAGTGAAGACCAGAGTTATTAATCTCTTCCTTCTGCTCACCAGCTTTGTAACCCTGAGCAAGTGTCTTACCCTTTCTGCACGTTTACATCCTTTCCCCTTGTAGCACGGAAGTCAGCTTGGCTTTTGGTGCCTCAGGGGTTTATAGGAGGTGGTTATAAATGATTCCAACAACAATTTAGATCAGAATGTGTCTACTGGATCTTGCATTGTTAATGAATAAAATTTAGGAACTGTTGTAATATATGTAGACTAGTCCCACTCACAGAAAAAAGGTAAATCATGCTAAGAAATCATTTGTCAGATCCGATAACATGTCCATATCCTTACATGTGTGTACCTCTTAAAATGCTTCCAGTGCACAATTTCTTTATTGCCATATTGAAGGAAACAAGGCGTTCAGAACAACCACCTTTTTTTCCCCAGTAGTGTTTGCTTGCTTTAGGAAGTTTTAAAACTTCAGGGTAAGAATGTACCTTCGAGAATATCTTAATAGGATGCTTTATGACACTTGAATCCCCAGTATTATACCTCAGGGATTGGTTATCCATCCTATCCTAGGACACTTTCATTGATAGGAAGACCAACTTCCAGGGCAGCCCAAATCTGTCTGCCTATAGCTTCTAGCCATTGGTCAGAATTCTAAGCCAGACCCATGTGCTAGTCTCCTAGTTGGTCTGTCTCCTTGCCCCTAGCAGCTGCCCTCTTTAGTTATCCCTAGATACATGTAAGCCTTACGGGGAAAAAAAAAAAAAAAAAAACCTTAGGAAAATGGAAACCTGCCAGAGCCCCCAGATTCTAATATGTTTCTGTGCCATCCACTTGCTAACACTGTACCTATCTTAGGACATGAAGTGGAGCTAACTTTTAACTCACCAGAACCAAACTGGAATAAACAAAAACAAGGAGCATCATTATTTTCATTTTGACAAACTATGGTAGCATTCTTCTCTTCCGGTGAAAATGTGTCTGTGAATGGAAGATGAGTTGACAACTACAGCCCAGGTAGAAGTCCTGTGGCTTTAACATCTGCATGGGGAATGAGGCCAGCCATGCTGGAGGTGCTCAGGAAGGCCACTGTTCAAGCAGTACATCCAGAAATGACTGTGTGTAGTTAGCGGGTGTGTTCTGAATTAATCACCTGATCTGAGCAAATATTGGGTGGGCATTTCTGAGGGGAATCACGGTAGTGGGGAACAACCTTTCCCTAGAAATGCAACTGTTTGGGGTAACAGAACATCACACCACGCACAGGAATTGGTTCTTTTCAGACAGCCTCAAATGCACTTTTCTCCATCTTTGGCTTTTCTTCCCCATTGTCTGTGGCTATCTTTCAGGCTTCTTTATTCCTGACTCAGGAATTTTTTAAAATTTAAATTCAATTTAGTTAGTATATGGTGTATTATTAGTTTCAGATGTAGAATTTAGAGATTCATCAGTTGCATGTAACACCCAGTGCTCATTCCATCACGTGCCCTCCTTAACACCCATCACCCAGTTACTCCATCCCTCCACCCACCTCCCATCCAGCAACCCTCAGTTTGTTTCCTATTGAACAACTATAGAGTCCCTTATGGTTTGTCTCCCTCTCTGTTTCCCTGACTTGGGAATTTATCAAAACTTTCTGAACCACTATCTTGACTATCACCGAACAGTTGAAAATTCATGAGTGGTGTTCATGCTCTGGCCTTGGGAAGACTTTTTAGTGGACATGCTGCCTTCTGGATGCCATATATTAGGCATTAGGATTAAACTGGTACATCAACCACTATGACCCCAAACCACATCCTAGTGAACTAAAGATTCTGTATCACTTAGTTGCATTAACAATTATGCAAATATTCAACTCCTACCGGTTATAATTTTCTACTTTTCTGTAATACTCACTAGAGTCTTTGGGCATTTGGATCACCATCTCTACTAACTAGCCATCTAGGAAAGTGGATTTTCAGTCTCCCAGACCTGTGGACTTAATAAGTCATAGTACAGAATTTGTATTTGATCTTGAAGTCAGTGAAGAGTCCTTGAAATGATTTGATCAAGGAAGATGTAATCAAGTTTGTTTCTCTGGCTACAAAGGTGACAGTAGATTGGAAGGAGGTAATGCTCGAAGCAGGAAGCTGAGGTAGTGAGCTGGTGGAAGGTCCTAGCTGCAGATGCTGGTGGCCTGAACTAGGATGGATGGTGACAAGGAGAAAGAAGGTTTGGTAGTCTGGACTGAGAGATTGGATGTCCCTAAGGAGGTGGGAGACTGAAGGGTTGAGGGTGACAGTGGTTTCCAGCTGGTACAACTTAGGGGAAAGGGTGCCATCTACTGAGGATGAAGCAGAGAAGGAGTAGGTTTTGTGAGAGATGAGTTCAGTTTGGTGATGTTAAGGGTGAGGCGGTTTGGAAACATCGGGAAAGATGTCTGATAACAGTTGAATATGCAGAACTGGAGTTCAGGAGCTGGAGATGGACCAGGATAGAGACTGGACAGTCATCAAAGCGAAGAAGGAAACTGAAGCCATAGAAATGGATAAGCTTCCCCAATGTCTTTCCTCCCTGTTTGACTATAAGGCAGTTGAGGTTGTCCCCTGTCAGCAGCTGAGATTTCTCAATATCACATTGATGCTGAAAGACCATGAAAGCATGGTCAGTTCTGCTTTTCAAAAATGTCTGTAATCAAAATAGTGCCATACTCGATTGCCTTTTAAAACTAAAGAGAAGATTTTCACAGTCCCTTCCGCATTTTAAAATTGGTTTGCCCAGCTGTATTTAGAAGCCATGTTATAGCTTCCAAAAAGATACTTTTTATTTTGAAATCAAACTATTAAGTTGCCTACGCATATATGTTATGTCGGTTTGAACACCACCTGTTTTTGATGGAGGCGAGTGAGGCACTCAGCTGGTCGGGTCCCGCTTGAGCCTAGGACTGGGGAGAGGTAAGCAGGGTCCACAGACAATCTCTGTCCCTGGCTTAACTTGGGTGTGCCAGAGCTGGGGGTGGAGATCAAAGTATTATTCCTATTCTGCCTTAGACAGAGCTAGAGAATATTCTTGGGGGATGGTCATACTATGAGGGGACATGCTTCTGGGTGACCCGGTGAGAGGACCGGGTATGTCATTTCCAAGTAGGGAATTATCCAGAGAACTCAGATTTGGCATCTTTACAGGCAGTCCAGAACCAAAAGTCCATCTGCCTGCTCGCCTGTTTACCTCTTCCCACATAAGTGCTGGCCGACTCACCCATGTCCTTGCTGGCAAGACCCTCGAATGAAACCTCCCTTAGCCTAAAGGCGGACCGTAAAGGGACATCCTTCTGAGAAACTCCCATGCTGCCTCTCTGGGTAACCAATTTTGGTTGTGTCACTGCTTCGGATTTGTGGGGTTTGGCCTTGGATTCACATCCCACAAAAAGGAGAGGCTGCTGATGACGATCTCATCTTAATTATAGGCTTCGGCCTTTCCTGCAGGACCCTATAAAATGTCTTCATAAGCACTGGAAGTAACAATTTCAGGTAGTACCTGTGACTTAGTTGTATAAATTTATTTGTAGAATGGTTTTGTTTTTATGTAAATACGATGTAAATACGAGCATCTCGAAGGTCAGGAAGATAAAGTGTTGGAATGTGAGGTAAGACAGCCCCTATTTCTCCATGTCTCCAGCTCTAAGTACTTGAAGCAGGCATTTTATTCAGAATGCCATTTTCTGCCATCAACAAATGTCGTCCACTGATTCAGTAGACAATCCTGGAGATGTAAGTGAGGGCTGAGAAGTGGTGTATGTCTTTAGAGAGACTAGAACCATAGGATTGACTGCGTCGTTCATTTAGGTGTGTTTATCATGGCTCTCCGTATGCCATAAACTGTCATAGGTGTTGAGGATACAGCAAGGAAATGGAAAGACAAAAACTTCTGCCCCTCAGGGAGTTTATATTCAAGACAAAGGGAGGGTAAGAAATAAGTTTAGAAGGTGGCGATGAGTACTACAGAGGAAAGTACTAAGGTCCAGTGCTCAGGGGGAATGAAGAGAAAATGAACTACACTGCCAGGCCAGAAGGGTTCATAGGTGAGCTGGGTTTTGAACACAGCTTTGAGGATCAACAATCTGAATGGATTCTAGTTGGAATGGATACAAAGGAGAGGCTCAGTCCCTGAGGAGGAGGAGGAGAACGAAGGGGAGAACCACGTGAGCTGAGGCCATAGTCCTTGGTGGATTAACAGAGTTACTGCAAACAGTCTACCATGGCAAGAAGAGAGGCTTGGTGTTGGAAATCCACTGTTCGATTTCACAGGCAGCTATTGGAAATACTCACAGAATGTAAACTCCAAGAACAGGAACCGTACTCATTTTCCTGACCATTCTATGTCCAGTATCTACGACAGCGCCTACCTCACTGGGGGTCCTAAGCGAATCATTTTGCTGAATGAATGAATCATGGGAAAGGAGGTTGTGTAAGGCAGGGGAAACCAAATGATGGAGGGCCTGGAATGGCAGGTGATAAGCTTGAATTTGATCTTATCAGCAGCACAAAGATAATTCACAACGCACATCCTGACTGATATTACCATTATGAGGTTCCCTTAACTGTATTACTGAGCCCCTTGAAAAGCTTCCCTCCCTGTTAGTAATTTCTGAAAATTTTGCTGCATGGCTTCCAGCACTTTCTTCTCTTTCTGTGCCATCCCTTGGAAATGCCCAGATGACCAGTGTCAGAGCATCTTAGGCCCTAGATGTGCATGTGTGCAGCCCCCATATTACGAAGGGGTGAGCATGCTGGGCTCCGTGCAGGAGAGCAAATGTTGTCCCTGCTCAGCATAACTCATGTCAGTGGGGTGGGGGGTTGCATGCACCCCTGAGCCCGTGTGGCTCATGACCATAGCCCTCGGATGTCTCCTCTCCACCCTTCTTCCCCTCCCGCTTAGACACGAATCTTCAGGAAGGACATTAGGATGTCTTCCTCAAAACCTAGCCCCAAAGCTTGCATGCCCTCCCTTCCAGTAGGCCCCCTTCCCTTCTGGCCATCCCCCACAGGGCTCCCTAACCATCCAGCCTGAGATGGGCTTGATGTTCACTTTTGACTGTTTCAGTTTTCCTAGAGGTGAATACTTTTTTAGAGGGCAAGGGGTGGTAGCCATGACCTGGTGCAAACCTTTCATTTCACAGATGTGGAAACTGAGTCTCAGGAGGGGCAAGTGACCCACCCAGCTTTAAACGATGATCCAAATGCCTTCTTAGTCCCTGGTCCTGAACTCCCTTGATTTCTGAGTGGAAAAGTGGAACCATCCTGACAAGGCTGCAGGGTGATGAATCGGGCACTGTTGGCTTAGCACTGAGCGAGGCTGGAAACAACGAGATCCTCCGTGCTCTGCCACCACAAGGCAGGGGTGTAGGGATGGCTGTGGAGGGGAAAGGCAAGTCTTAAAAAGGCGTTTCGAAGGAAAACATCAGTGAGGCTTGGTGATGGTTGAAATAGAAGAGACAAAGAGGAGGAGAAGTCAAATACACAGACTCCTTTCCAGGACTGAACCAACCCCTGGGCTTGCCCTACAGTGAGAATGACAGGCCCCCTTCCCCCTTCCCCACCCCCGGGAGCTTACTGCACACTCTGGAGAAGGAGATGATCAAAGAAAGCATAGTGAACAAGAACACTTGCAGGGGGGTGGCAGGTGGGTGAAATGTCGGGGTCAAAAGGTACACACTTGCAGTTATAAAACAAGTCACAGGATGTAATGTGTTCTCCATGTAATGTACAGCATGGAGAACACAGTTAATAACACTGTATTGCATACTTGAAAGGTGCTAAGAGAGTAAATCTGAAAAGTCCTCACCACAAGAAAAAAAAAATTTCGAAAGCTTGCAAAGCACGATTATGAGCCACAAAAGAAAAGAAATGGCACTAGCTCGAGGACTACTCTTCTTTAGACCAGGTGGCTGGAGAAAGTTCTCGTGTGGAGATGATAAGACGTTTCAAATGGGAGACTCATGAAACAGTGATGACCTTGAGGAAAGTGGCAACATTTGGAAAATGGGCTGATTTATGAAAGAAGAGCGCTTTTAAGGAAACAGCCTATAAAAGAACATGACGGCTTAGTTGCTAGCATTTTCCCCAATCAAGTTATCATTTGTTAAGTAAGGGGAGGGGGGGAATCTTGCTGTCTTTTGAAACCATTTGCATTATTAATTCATTTCAAAAGGAAACCCAGCACACAGGGTGCTCTGGAGGGAGATGTGCAGTCGGTCTAGTCCAGCTGGGCAGGAGTTCTCCCCTGAGGGAGACCCTCTGAAAGGAGGAATGCTGGCTGGGGCTTTGATAACTGGGGAGGGACACCCTTTGTAGAGCTTTGCTTTGAGCAGCCTGGACTCCTCCAGAGTAAAATCCCTAATTCTGCAGAGCCACACTCGGCCAGCCAGAACGGTGCCATTAAAGAGTGTCTCCCACTTGACTAACTGTGAGGTTTGAGAGAATGTTCCCTCCAGGTGACCTCTTTCTTTGCCTGGGTTGGAAGAAGCAGTGATTCTTAACACTAGAAACCATAGGCCAATAACCCCAGTCCCTGGAAAAAGGGAAAAGGGGCAGCAGTCCCATCCGCACTGGACAGTCCCCATAGCGCCCCGGGATTGTTCGGTGTTATGTACCCAGCACACAGTATGCATCTTTCCCACTACTCAGTGCACCCTCACACACCTCCAGCCTTCCTCCCCGTGACCACTAGCCCAGCTTCCTGCCAGAAAGTTCAGAGAAGACTCAACATATTAACTCTGTGAAAGGAGCAACCACATTACTTTCTTAACAGGCACAAGACCAGAATTGTACTATTTCAAGCCTCAGTTAAATAGAAGAAAAGAGCAGGTCCTTCTAAAGACCTGTGGAATTCTCACCCCCTTGCCCTGTTTGTGAGCTTGATGCTGTCGTCGGGTACATGGGGCGTGCCAGCCAGAGGCACAGCTTATTCTCAGGAGCCAGGCTTAGCCAACCTCTGTGCCCCCGAAGACCACAGTGGGAAGCCAATGGAAGCCGGAGTCCTCTCCTCAGGAAAATGAATCTCTGTGCTTACTTGGACTTGTATTTCTTTTCATGGGAAGTCTATCTGTGAATGTTCAGTTGAGAGCCTAGGGTTCTAGCTCGTGGTTAGTCTGGCCAGCATTCTTCGGTATTGCTGACCATGACTCTAGGTGGAGAACTTAACGACTTAACTTAACGACTTAACGACTCCTGCTGGCTGAGAACCTCAGGAGGGCTCAGGCATGTCACTTGGACACGGCCAAACTGGCAGCCCAATGCAGAGGCCTCTAGTATATTCTGGGATGACAAGAAACTTGGTCCTGAGCTTATCCTTTGATTCCGACCCCTCTTCTCTGGGCTTTTGTTCAATGGAGCAGAGTTTTCTCCCTGGTAAGAAGATGCCAATTGATCTGGCCTGAATGTTGCTTTGGCACGGGAGCTCCTTGGCCTGGAGAGCTGGCCACCTCTTTGTGCGACAGCTTGTGTCTCTCCTCAGTTCACTGGATGCGTACCAGTCACATTAGACTGGTACCACACGCACAGAGAGACCGCGCGTTGGACGGGGAGAAACAATTAAGGGTCATTTGCTCCCATCGTCACATAACATTAGCTTCTCTTTTGGAGTCCACATTCTTTTAATTGGAGTCATTTAAACTCCAATTTTCAGAATGTGAACCCTGCAGATGGGCCGTTCCAAGATTATCACCCACTGTGCTTTTTTCCAGGGTCTGAACACTACATTACGACTTTTTAAATGCTGTCGTATTGATGGTGCTGCTCTCCTCCCCTTTGTTTCTAATGATCTCTGAAAAACCTGCCGTCATCCTATGACAACAGCTGCACAGAACTGCCATGAACACTTCCTGGGCCACGGCGGGGTTGCTAAATGGCACACAAGATCAGGAGTGGAAATGGGTGAAGCCGTGCGGAGTCTGGGTCTAGGCCTGGCTGGACCACAAAAGAGCCAGGTGATTTTGTGGAAACCATTTCCCTCCTGGCCTCACTGTCTTCATCTGTGAGAAGGGATGGCAGTGCTGGCTAGGGGCTAAGTTTCTGCCAGTCTCCACGTTCTGGCGTTCTGTGACTCTGGCCAATTCGGGCTTACCATAACCCGGTGTCTCAAAGTTGTTATTAAGATGTGAAGTTTGCAGGTGGGTGAAATGAAGCATAGTAGCTGGAAGGCTAGAACTGACTCCTAGCCTTCTGGTTCCATACTGAGTCACCCTCATTCTGAGAGAGCTGAACTGAAGAACTACCTTCTCATGACCAGTGCTGGGTTGGAATTTGAGAACTCCATTTGGATCCTCACTGCCTTTAGAGTGAACTGGAGCACTGGGGGAGAAAACTCACTTAGGACACCAACACTGGCAGAAAAACTGGTTTTCTCTTGTCTTGGTGGCTTTGAGAGAAAACACTGCTGTAACTCAGTAGCTGAAATGTGACTCTAGGTGGCCGAGCCTTCACTTGAATGGCTCCCAGTGTCCCCCATCATAAACCTACAGATGAGCCCTGGGTCAGAAATGAAAGGTTACATGTTCCCAATGGAGAAGACATCGAGTGATGAGACAGAAGTGGCATCATTTGAAATCATCAGTTTGAATTTCTCCTTAAAATCTAGAGGACTCAGCCGTCGAGGTGAGGGTTCTGAATCTCCAAGGGTGAAGGCCTGGATGGTGTTCAAGGATAAACTCTTGCTGTCCCTACCTCATGTGGCCAGATTTTAGTTCACCAAGATGTTTGGAGGGTCCAGAAAAGAAAAGAGCCAGAAATTCTGCCGCCGACCAAGTGGTGGAAGGAAACTCAGTGAAGGGATGAGTCCCTAGGGGCTTGGGGTTTTTTCCAGCTCAAGAATGTAACCAGGCGGATTCACAGGCAAGGGACGACATGACCTGCCGGCTGAGGGGTTCAGAGAATTAAGCTGGGAGCAGTTTGCTCCTTTTGAAGCAGAGTCTGGGCAGGGGGCAGGGGGTGTGGAAGTGCACAGCCAGCCTATGGTGACAAGAGAAATAGGAGCCCTTATGCTCCTGTGGGTCATTCAAAAGTCTGGTTCTTCCTATGAAACATGGTGAGAACAACGATAGCGTTTGATACCAGATAATGCAGCAAGGAAGAAAGGGTAGTGAAACACCATCACAGAGAAAACCAGAGGATTGAGCAGAAACTGGGCAGAAAAAGGGAAAGGGAAAAAAAAACAGAAAAAGAAGGAAGGCACCAGCAGGAAGAGAAATCAGGGCTATGGCTGTCAGGCAGAGAAGAAAGCCAGGCCTCGTCGTCAGGGAAGCAGAGTCATGGAGAGGTCAGGGGTCGGCCATTCACTCAGCAGTAACTGGGAGGAGCCTCTGAGATGCCAGCATCGTGCTGGGTTCTAGAGCTCCACCAGCAAGCCTGACGAGGTGCAGGCTCAGAGGGAGGAGGTTTACCGCCTGTGAGTGGGTCAGAGGCGCCGTTCCGGAACCAGCAGATTCCACCCTGGGGCTCCATGCCATGGTGGGTGGAAAGCAGGGAGAAGCATGATGCAGTAGCCCTCCCATCCTAAAAAGCATCATCGTCATTAAGAAGAAAGGGATCTGAGAAGGAATTGAGGGATAGAAATAGTGGGGATCACCGAGAAGACGGTGCCTGAGTGGGAAGGTTTGTACAGAGAAGGAGATGGCGGGATGAGGGAACCCTGCTGGGGACCAGACAGCAGCAACTCTTTTCCAAGCCAGATTCCAGCTCAGTCTCCCTGTCTAGGGGAGGAAAAATGAAAGACAGAAAGAGACCGAAGGATGTGAATAGGGAGGGAAACAGCCCGTGCTGACTTTTCTCACCTTTTGGAAAGTTCCTGAAGGACGGACATAAAGTTGTGAGTGCCTCTCCTCACATATGCCAGCAGCTGCTGAAAGAGGATGCCCCCCAAGGGAGGATGAAGACACCAGTAGGAGACATGGATCCCACGACCTGCCCCTATGGGATTGTCAGATTGGGAATGGGCACATTGTGCTAGGTTTCCACACATCTAGGTGCTGTCCCTTAAGGGATAAATTAAAAGGGGATCATTTATGGGAAGGCCTGTGGTCCAGAAGAATCCCTCAATTAGTCTGAAAAGCCAATATCTTAAGAGATGTGCTTGGATTGCCCAAGACAATATCCCTGGAACATTAAAGCTGGAGACTCTGACATTCTAAACTTGGTGTAAATTCATTTTAACCATCTCCGTGTCTCACCATATTCCCTAGCTGCAGGGAGGAGATGATGTTTTGAGCACACAGACTGGGAAACCAGTATTTGCCTCTTAATCTGTGGACATAGCTGGAAGGCCAGTGTAGAGAAAACCCAAGAGCCTGGCTCTGGGTCAGCCAGACCTGGAATTCTAAGGGACTCAAGGAAGGGAAGAAATTTACTGATATTCATGCATGCAAAACTGGGCTCTGTGAGGACAGTGTCCTTGAGGAGATTGTGGGAAATTCCAGAGTTCCCAAATCACTTTATTAGCACTCGCATTCCTAATTCATACTTCATATATTTTTTCTTTTTTATTTCAATTCTTCAAATAAAAGAAATACACTCCCCTGCCTATCTGATTTACAGAATGATGAGATCCCCAGACAAGGTGTGCCAGGTTCATATATCCTCATCAAGCCCAGGCCAAGGCGTGCCTTTGTGAAGCAGTTTCCCTTAATAGGATCACTGTCGCTATTAGAAAGAAATAGTGGACAATATATAGGCGTCATAATGTAAGATGATTTTTTTTTTCTGACCATATTCCCACTAAACCACCAGTCATGTTGGCGTTGGCCACTTTCTCCACCTCTCAAATGAAGTTTGAAAAAGCATCCTTCCAGTTTCACTTCTGCCAAATGTGCACTTCATCACTCCCCATACACCATCTTCCTTCCCAAGAGATTTGTTATTCCAATATATTTCGGTATTCCATGAGGAAACATAGATCCTACAGTCAGGCTGGCCAATTTCACATCCCAGCCCTACCAATAATTAATTACTGCCTGAGTGACCTGAACTGAGTTATTCAACCCCATTATTTTTTTTCGTATTTTTTTTTTAATTTTAGGGCTAAGTTTTAATATAATATAAAAGTTTGAACTCTTACACTTTAAAAAAAATTTTTTTGAGTGTAGTTGACACACAATGTTAACATTAGTTCCAGGTCTACAACATGATGATTCAGCTTCTTTATACCATATGCTATGCTCACCTCAAGTGGCTACCATCTGTCACCATGTAATTCTTATTACGATATCATTGATAATATTCCCTATGCTGTGCCTTTTATTCTCATGACTTAGTCATTCCGTAACTGGAAGTCTGAATCTCTCACTCCCCTTTATGCATTTTACCTATTCCCCCATTATTTCTGTTCGACCCCATTAAACCACAGTTTCTTCCTTTCTAAAATAGGGATATTGATAAAAGTCCCATAATTCTTAATGTTACTAATGGTGATTAAATTGTATTTAAAGCATTTACTGTAAGCCAGGCACTCAATATGAGTAAATTCCATTAAAATTACAGGAAAACATTAAGTGGTTTGCAGTTAAAGCATAATACTTTCTCACATAACAACAATCATCTGTATGTGTGTGCATGTTTTAGACACAAAAAATGCTCCCATCGACCACCGTACCATTTTGTCTTCTTTGGTTCTGCAATATTTAAGTTCACATTTCGCTTGTATTTGTGAGATGCCCTGCTGAATTTCAGGACCATGTTCTCCAGAGTGGATCTTAAGCATACCCAACAGTTTGTCATGACTCTGATGGGTATGTCGAGCAGAGAGAAAAAGAAAGATGTGAAATCAAGACCTTAGGTTGATGCAAAAGAAAAGAGTGGTGCAGAGAATAAAGAACGCTGTGAGTTCTGAATGCTTCTACCCATCACCATGGCAGTGATTATCCCTCATTGTAGCAATCAAGTTTGTGACAACCTTTCTAATCATTGTTTTTTAAATTTGAAGACTCAGTAACTAAATAAGGTAATCCCTAAGATTGTTCATGCTTTAGGGTTCCATTGTTTTGTCATTCTGCTACCAAGAGCTAGAGGACGGTCACTTCGTAAGATGTAAAGAGGTCTGAAACTTGATTCCTCCCCTGTAAATTAATGGATAAGACTTGAGTAGGTAAAAAGGGTGGGAAAGAACATTTTAGACATTAAGACCCAACTTGAAAGGACCAAAAAATGAGCCATGACGGGTCAAGTTTGTAATGAGTCTGGTTAGAGTAAAAGTATTAATGCTAGAAAGCTAGCTTACGTTGGGTACTGTGAAGGATCCTCAAATGTCAAGTGCCTGACAAGCATTTGGCAGCCCTTGGGGCATGTTGAGCAGGGGAGTATCCTAGAACATCAAAGGGCATCATCAACAATAATCGGCATCATTTTGATACGATAGAAAATGGCTAGCTGAAAGTTGGCAAGGCCAATCCTTTGTGAATTTTGGATTCTCGTTAAAAAATACAATTTCCATGTTTGGGAGAAAAGGGATTCATAGTAACTTAGGCTGTTACATCAAAAAACAAAGGGAATATTTAGGTAAGCCCATTTTAATATGGCTTACTTTAATGGATTCCAACTTGTTTCTATTTTTTTATTTTTTTTAAAGATTTTATCTTTATTTATTTGAGAGAGATTGAAACAAAGATAGCAACAGAAAGCACAGGTGAGAAGAGTGAGCACGAGCGAGACGAGATGTAAAGAAGAGTGGAAGAGGAGAGGGAGAAACAGGCTCCCCACTGAGCAAGGAGCCCAATTCAGGGCTCAATCCCAGGACCCCGGGATCATGACCTGAGTCGAAAGCAAACGCTTAACCAACTGAGCCACCCAGGTACCCCCCAACTTGTTATTAAATGCAGTCCAAACAACTTGGATATGTGGACACAGCCAAAATTTCCTTTTTTAATGAAAAGCTTCATTGCAGCCACCAAGCGATGTTGATGAGAACTGGTACAAACCCACCAGTGGGTCTGGTTCCCATAATAGATTTTACACATGTGAACCAGGTGAGAACAGCCTCGGAGGATATTACACGTAGGGGCTAGCCAGTCAGATGTGAGAAACGCAGACTCATTTGGAATCACGCGAAACATTTGAAAGACGAAAAAAATATATGTGTTCGTTTGTTTGCTTGTTTTCCTAGCCAGTTGGTCTGTTGGCTTGCAAATAATATGTACAAATCTGTGTTTTCTTCCAGGGTCTTTCTTCCCTGATTTCAAGCCCTCAGAAACAGTTTTTAAAATAGCATTTTGGCTCGGATACCTAAACAGCTGCATCAACCCCATTATATACCCGTGCTCCAGTCAAGAGTTTAAAAAGGCCTTTCAGAATGTCTTGAGAATCCAGTGTCTCCGCAGAAAGCATTCTTCTAAACACACCCTGCAGGGCTATACCCTGCACCCGCCCAGCCACGCCCTGGAGGGGCAGCACAAGGACCTGGTGCGCATCCCAGTGGGATCAGGAGAGACCTTCTATAAGATCTCCAAGACGGATGGGGTCTGCGAATGGAAATTTTTCTCTTCAGTGCCCCGTGAATCTGCCAGGATTACAGTGTCCAAAGACCAGTCAGCCTGCACCACAGCCCGGGTGAGAAGTAAAAGCTTTTTGCAGGTGTGCTGCTGTGTGGGGCCCTCGACCCCCAGCCATGGAGAGACCCACCAAGTTCCAACCATTAAGATCCACACCATCTCCCTCAGTGAAAATGGGGAGGAAGTCTAGAGGACAGGAAAGGTCAGAAGGAAGGGGGGTGGGGGGAGGGAGGTATGATCTTAGGCACCCACCCCACTTCCTACTTGGAAGGCCAGTTCACTCTTCCTGGATGACAAGACAGGACCAGGACACCGGGGACAATCTGGGAATGGGGTGGGGGAAGAGACCCAACTCTCAGGCAGTGGGTAGGGCTCGGGGAAGAAGGAGGATGTCACACAGCCATCCAGCTCCAAATGATGATAAACAGCATTTCCTTGAGGCTAATGCTCTCGCGGTCATCCTCTGAGGCCGCTTTCCACGTCTGGCCCTTGCATCGAAAAACACCATGGGAAACAGAATGTCATACACAATCCAAAAGACTATAAATATAAGGTTATGATTTCATCATGAATATTTTGAGCACACACTCTAAGTTTGGAGCTATTTCTTGATGGAGTGAGGGGATTTTATTTTCAGGCTAAACTTACTGACAGCCACGTTGGATATTTACGAGGAGAGGGCCTGGAGAGGAAGAGCCTTAAGATGGTGGCCAATATCCAGGCACATTATTTTTAGAGCACGTTTTAAACTCCACCATTTCTGACCATATCCAGTTTCTTAACTTGGGTGCAACTTGACAGTGAGATCTACCTTTTGCTGCAATTTGACCGGCTACTGCTCCCGATTCCCTAAAGATGAAAAGATGAGGGCAAGAGGCACTCATGACGCATTGGAACTAGTGGAGGCACATCCTCTATGCTTGGGTCTAGACAGTCGGGAAAAGATGGCTTTTCCTGATAGGAGACAGTAGAGGTGAGGGTCGGTTTGTTCAACCTTCCTACTACAGAAAAAAATTCCAGTAAGTGGTTCCAAGATCAAATCGAGGAAGTCTTCTTGTGAAACATATTTAAAGATCAAAGGTTTGGGGTGGGGTGGGGTGGGTGCTAATTTCACGCTAAGAGGCTACAAACTTCCTGCACAGCTGTTTTGATGTGGCCTAGGAAGGCTTTTCTTGGCAAATGGCTTACCTTTTCCAGAACACCATTATGAAAATCCAGAGCTTATAATATATTGGAAGGCGCATCTGGACTTCCGTTTTTCCTCCGAGGCTTCGCTACTGCGTAAGGAATGAGGTTCAAGGTCCCGAATGCACAGATAGCATGGTGAAATGAGCCTTATGATCCAGGTATATCCTTCCTGAACTTTGAGAGATACACATGCTTAGCTTGGGAGGATACCGACTGGTCACCAGAAAATCATCTAAAGCAGGAATTTGCAAATAGTTTTCGACAGAAGCCCATTTATTCTGGTGAAAGATCCAGGAGCCCGTTCACATCATCGATTCCCACTTTCTATGGGAACTTGGGGAACGTGCTACTTTTGCTTTCTGTATACCAAATTCTGGTCAACCTTAATAACTCCATATATGACTAAAGAGGAAGAGGATTATTGTATGTAAAAAATGGAAATTTTTTTCACATCCTACAATAAGAATTTAAAATAAGGTGTATGGTTTGGGCATAATTCCTGGCCAGAATCACTGATCTAAAACTTCTGACTGACCATTTCTGTGGCCTCTTCCCCCTATTTGAGTAATTCGCTCTAAGAATTTCAAAGTAGATTGTGGCCCCTGTCTAGCCTTCACCGCCAAGGTAGGAGCCTGTTAATCTTTTCTTCTTCCCAGGCAGCAAAATGAAAATTTCTTCAAGTGCTTCTTGAAGGCTGATAGCTTTGCACACTGCCATGGGGGCGGGGAGGGGGGTGTGTTTGCATGTGGATTGGAGGCTGTTGTCGGTCGTGCTTGGCCATTGAATATTTTGCTTCTTTCAGCCCTTTCTGGAGAATGTCTTCTGGCTGACCAGACAGGCGCTATGCCTTGTGCTTATAACTTTGAATCTGATGTTAGATATTGGCTGGATTTTTAGACTCTCCTGGTCTGTCTGCATGTGCCGTAACAGTTCTACCAGATGTGAGTGTCCTATTATGGACGTAAGCATCAGGGAAGGACTCGAGTCTGCAAACTTTGCTTGTCTTCTGCCGTGATAGGAAAGATAAGTTTCATTGTGGGGAAGAGTTTCTTTCAGGATCTGAATTTTAAAAACCCCTTTTGTCAGTCTCTCCTTTACAGGAAGGGCATCCCCATGAAAAGACTGGTAATAGTTTTGCTTCTGTAAGATATGGCTCCTTTTAAACACATTCCCAGACAAATTTAAATTTTAGATTTTAGAAAGCTAAGGATTACCGGAAAACTAGCATTGATGCCACTTCTAATCAAAATAAACAACTAAATATCTTTTGGTCATCACATAAAAGCCATGACAATTGTATTCATGTGAAACTGTCCATAAATAATTATCTGCTACACTCTTCACCAACCCCAGGCTCTCCGGGGAGGCAAACTTTAACATTTATTTCCTTTCCCATAACGTGCTATTAGGTATAAACACGCCAATTTTACAAGAAATTGATAATGTCACCCAAGACTTAGTCAAAGTGGGATAAACAATACTGGAGTTATTTTTTACTCATCCACAAAAATCTCTGTACCTTTGAGCATGCCAAAAACTCTCTAAAATTGTCACAGTTAAACAAATGATTGTCATATTTATACTCACATGTTTACTGCTTCTATTTGGAGTTTGAAGAATTTACCCAGAGCAGCAGTGGTCAAAATGTTTTCTCTAATGTGTTATAAAAAGCAGTTGCTTTGAGACTATCGAAACATCGCAAAAAAATCAACTTGACATTATGGGATAGGCAAAATTTGAGTTTCTTCTGCAGTTTGAATTGCATGCAGTTAGAGAGACCTCAAAGCTCTCTCTACTTAAACATTTCCCCCAGCTATTGCCAGGATTTTAAGAAAGCATTTTGCTTGTCACTTTTCTTCCACTTGCCTTTACTCCTGTCTCGTCCAAGATCGTTCTGTCTGTCATCACTTTGTGTATGCCAACACTCTCCAAAATATGAAGGCTTCGAACTCACACTACTTACCTGGATTTGCCCAGCCATGGTGAACAAGTGATATTTGGTTAAATAAATATATTCATAAGGCTTTTTTGTTAGGTTCTTCTGCACACCAGGCATCAGCAGGGCATTTTATACCCCATTAGCCTCATAGCGATTTCACATTTCTATCTCAAAGATAAAAATCTAATAGTTGGGAGTGATGAAGGACTCTCCCTAGGCCAGCAAGGAACCATGATTCAGTCCTGGGTCTGCCTAACTCTCAAGTCTACACGTTCTTCCCAGTGCCTCTGCCTCCTAAATAGTGGGGAAGGGGAGGAGGGCACGGGGGGGAATGTTCCCCAGTTTGAATTGGGGATGCTGAAGATAGGAAACCATGCAGCATTTTAACGTTTTGTTTCTTGGGGATTTACCATCCAATCAACCTCCGTACATATACTGCCAAACCCCAGCCCAGCCAAATCCCCAAAACAGATCATAATCAGAAGGGTTTGGTGCCTTCAATTCCACTTTTCAGACTGCACCATTATTTAGGGGATAATGACATGGAAAGTTATACGGGTCATATGAGAAAGACAAATTCTATCAAACTGGGAGCAGATAGGCAAATAAGAGAATGCAGAAGATGCTGCATTGGCCTAGAATGCCAAAACCCAGTTGTGGCTATGAAACATATTGCATAGGATGTTGGAGTTACTAACAATCAACCTCAGTTAACTGGCACACTTTCAGGAAGTATATCCCTTTTTAAAATAAAAACAAATACGACATCACTCTCATCTGTACTCCAACATGATTTTTTAATTTGAGTTGAGAGAGAGAGAGAGAAAAGGACTTATAGATATTTCACCAGGAATTTCACCAAGCCCAGAGAGAATGTCAAACGTGAACTTCATGTGTGTCCCCATCGGGGAATGGCTTACCATGCTGATCCCCAGGTAGCCAGAGATGTAGGCAATCTTCGAAAATGAACCAGTTGGCAACTCTGGCTGTGGATTAGCTGGCATCCACTTGTTCTTAGATTCCTTTTTGCAAAGGAGAGCTTGATGCCCTGAGTATCTCGGATTGCCTCAGCCCCTCAAAGTGAACCCATCACACAGACCTTCTGGCCCAGTAGGTCCCGTGGTCGCAGCCTGGGAGCAAGAAGGTTTTAGGAACTCTTTGCTTAGTCAGGTAATTATTCACTCTTTAATCACAGCTACTTAATGAGAGCTTGACAAACATTCTCATGTGCTTCTGGGGTTGGTTCTGCACAGGTCCTCTTGCCAAAAGAGATGCTGCCTCTGCGTATGAGTACTTGTTGACTTAATTAAGGAAAGAGCTCTGCTCATCAGCAAAGGGAGAAGGGAGCCTGAGCCCATGGAAGGTAAACTCTGCAAGCAAAAATAGGGTGACCAAAAAGAAGGCAATGGTGGTCAGTAGGAAGGCATCAAAGGTGTGCTCACTGTTACTCTGATTTCTTTTTATACTACTAGGACTTTTAACCCTGAAACCACCTGCACACAGCTCCGGTCCAGCCTGGTTGGAACACTGTTGGCACCTGCTCCTTGTCTACATACTGTGCCGGGATGCAGGGCTAAGCCCAGGCCACTGCAGGGTCCACCGTCTTCAAAAAGCAATGACAACAGTGGCCTCCTGGCCCTCCAAAGTCCCCGCAAGATGAGTGAGTGGAGATGACTTTGGGGGCCGGGCTGGCAAAAGCAAGTTAGGATTTCAGCAGAGGACACCCAGCCCCTTGCCACTGTTCCCATCAGCATGGCCTCACTCGTGCCTCCCACCCCAGACCCAGATGCCGTGGGGGCTGAGGATGGAGCTCATCTGCTCTGTGCAGGAAATATCATTTCTTCTCTGCTACTGCCACATGGATTCCTGAGTCTCCCACCTAAAAGGAAGGTTATGGCAGTGGGCAGGGGGCGGTGTTGAGAAGGAAGGGGAAGACTCACCCTGGACATCATTCAAAGCAGGATGCGTGGTTTCCTAAAACTTTGCTTCAACTGATAAGCAAGGAACTGCCCTGAAGCTGCTGGCTTCTTCATTTCCAAACACAAAATGATTGTCTTTCCTTTCCCTGTGGCTCAGGAGTCATTATAGCACTTTCCCTCTATATTATAGTCAACAGAGCCACGTTATAAGCTGGAAATGATTAGAGCTAAACTATGAGAAATACACTTAATTAGGTAAGAAAAAAAATCTAAGAGCAAATTCATACTGTATTTGGAGAAAAAAATAATGAAGGCGCCAACCTGTTAAGAAGCCTGAGTACAGGAGGTGCATTCAGATGCAACAGAAAAGAAAGTAAGACAGGATGTCCCAACATGAGCTTAATATATGTCTTCCCATTTATGTGACTCTTTGTATTTGCCCAAGTAATTTTGCTTATCTCAAGTCATTCCTATGAGGGACAAAGAGAAGGAAGGGTGTGTTATCTATACTTAACATACAAAGAAACAAGGGGACATAGAGACTTAAGCCCCAAATCCAGCCTCTGACTCTGTTTTCCATGACGCCCTCAGTAACCCCGGGGTCCATTGTGTTTCTTGAGACCATGAATTTTGTATGTCCCTCATTCATCTCTGATCCATATTTTCAGCTCCATTGGCACCTTCTCTCCTATTATATCCCTGCCAACACCTGGGCAATACAAGATGGTTCAGAGTGCATATTTGTCTATGCTTTTCTCATTGGCTAAAGGACTAGCAGATGTGATTCTGTTCTTTTTCCCTAGATAGGCCACACCAGAGCTAAGGAAGTAAGCAGGGCAGGGGGCTCTTGGCTTGCTCAACAGGGTGACAGGTAGGGCAAAGCCAGCAGTGATTAAAACCTTAAGGACCTCAGGAATGCAAAGTTTGCAAAGGAAGTTTCGGGAAGCTCCTCTTCCAGTGCGCCTGAGGGTTGTTGTTACACCCCTTCGTCATTGTCAGCAAGCTGCTCCCTTCCTCTCCTGCACCAGGCACTGCATTTGGCACGAAAAATGCTAAGAGGCACAGACAGTCCCCAGCTTATGAGCTGGGTGGGTTCCAAGTTCATCTGCTGCAAGTCAAGAACGCATTTTTCCAAGAAGCATTGTTACAGATGGGGGAGGGGAAGGGTGTTCCCAGACCAACTAAAAAAATAAAAATCTATTTAATGTACACCTGGGGTTGGCAAACTTTTTCTGTAAATGGCTAGATAGTAAATATTTGAGGCATTGTGGGCCATATGCTGTCACACATTCTTTTTTTGGTTTTTGCTTACTTATTTTTTTTTTTTTTTGGACAGTCCTCTAAAAATGTAGAATTCATTCGTAGTTCACAGGCCGTAGCAAAAACAAAAAAAAACAAACAAACAGGTCATGGGCCAGATTTAGCCCATAGGCCCTAATTTGCCATCTTTGATCTCTGTCATCTCTAGCTTACGGTATAGGAATAATAACAATGCTAAGCAGTGGATTTGTGTGTTCGACTTACAAGCACCTTTTTTTAAATATGCCATTTACACATCTCCGCTTAACCACATTAATATTTCCAACCTTCATGATTTGTTAGATGAAGAGACAAGTTCATACTTGGGGGCCTGCTCCGCATAACCCACTCACCCAAAAGACGTACTCTAGTACATCATTGTGACTTTCTATCCAGGCATCGGGACAAGAGGGAAGCACCTACCACCCAGTTGACCACAGCCAGTGTGAAACCCCTCCCAGAGCACTGGAGCCTGTTCAAATGGGGGTCCCAGAGGTTTTAGGGGTCACACGTGGCTCCTTGGGAAGGCTTTCTGACCACAGCACCCTGCACCAGGGCATCCGAGGGTCCACCCTGGGGATTACCAAGAAGCAGGGTGCAGAAAGTGGTGCTGGAGGGGAGGGACATCTTCCAGAGACAAATACCAGCTTCTAGCAGGACTTCTTCTCTTCCCTCTCTTCCTCATCGGTTTCCTTCTTCTTTCCCTGTTTTTCATTTTTAAGTCTGAAATCACCTAACTGGGGTGAATGGGGAAACATTCAGTCCTCCCCTGAGACGATGAATCCAGGTTTCTCGAAGCTAGCACGTTATTGGAGGGACTTCCTTCCCCGTCCCCGTCCCCACCCCCTCTCCAGTCCTGATGGGCAATGAGTGGGAGGCACACGCTGTGGGTGGGAAAGAAGGGGTGCAGTTCTGGTGGCCTAGGACAAGGTCCACAGTGTTGAGAGATGAGACTCTGTGGCAGGGCAGGGGGATAGGGCAAAGAATGGGAGTGGGCGCAGAACTGATGAGGAAGGACCTGGAGATATCGATAATAATATCAGGAATATATCTAATAATGGAACAATATCAAAAATATCCGTACTAACAGCAATGCCTATGTTAGGCACAGAAAGGAAGGCCTGGGCCGAGGCTATGTGGCAGCTTCCCTTCCCTTCCCCGTCCCTTCTTTCTTGACTCTGGCCCTCTCTCCTTTCCAGTCTCCTTTCCTTATCCCTGCCTCTCTCTCCATGATTCCACCCTCTACTTTTTTCAAACTGACAAGCAATGAATGATGGGGAAGGAACCCTTGCCCCAGGGGGTGCCCGTTCCCATGAGATACAGTGCCCCTTGCCTTGCCCTGGGTGACAAGGGAGGCTTCCTTCAGCCTCTCCATCCCCTCCCCAGGTCAGGCTTGACACTGCAAACTGGTGTCCCTGCAGGAGATGGGCACCCTGGGGGAAGCACACTTGAGGCCCCTGCACAAGGACTTGTACCTGGGACCCCCTTGCTGTCTTTCTGGGCTTATACTATTAGTTCCACGTGAAGGGAACAAACACAATGAGTTGGTGGTCAAGCATGGTTTCCTGTTATTTCTTTCCCCACCCACAGGTGAGCACCTCTTTACCAGCTGTCCTCTCTCACTCTGATATTTCAGAAGTCTTTACTGAGTCCTACAATGTCACCTTCTCTTTCTCTCCTGCATCGTTGGTTTCTTGCTTCTGTGTGCCTTCACCTTCCACTCTCCCTCTTAGCCCTTAGGGCCTTGAAGACCAGGATGAATCCCAAAGCAAACTTGGTTTCACGTTAACATTAAGCAAGTTAAGCAATTAAGCAATGATTGCTCCCTCAGAGGGCACACCCGGAGCAAAACTGGACTGAACTCAACTGGGCGAAAGGTGCTCCTTCTCTCTGATGCTCCCACTGCCTGTCCCCATCCCCACCAGCTCCTCTGCCCATGGAACTTGTTCACGGAATCTCTCTATTCTTTCATCATAACTTTGTGCCAGGAACTTTTCTCCCCTGTGCAGAGGGTCCTCTATCTACCCAATGTGTTCCCACTTTTGCTAACACAGCTCCCCCTGGGGTAGTCTGCCGGAGCTGTCATAGCAAAGCACCCCAGACTGGGGGCTTCAACACAGACATTTATTCTCTCGCAGTTCTGGAAGCTGGATGTCTAAGATCAAGGGTCTGCAGGATTGTTTCTTCCTCTCTCCTTGGCCTGTGGCTGGCTGCCTTCACCCAGTGTCTGCCCATCACCTTCCCTCTGTGGGTCTGTGTCCTAATCTCCTCTTTCTCTAAGGACACAGCCTGATTGGATCAGGGCCCATCCCAATGACCTCATTTAACCTTAACTGCCTCTTTAAAGAACCTTTCTCCAAACACGGTCTCATTCTGAAGTCCTGGGGATTAGGACTGCAACATACGAAATTGGGGTGGGGGGGGCAATTGAGCCTATAAAACTTTCTCCTCTGTCTCTCCTTTCTGTCTGCAAAATCTTATCCACAATTCTTTCCGCAAATCAAATGTTCAAATTCAGCCCTTCCTGACTATCCTGAGTCCCTCATAGCAATTGTCTCTAAATTTTGTTTGAGAATTAATTGTGCACTCTATTTTTTATCTGTCTGTTGCTTTTTTTTAATCTATAGTTTTTTCACCTTAAAACGTACTTTACACTGCATCTATATAGGTTCTGTCTTTCAAACAGATTAAAACTCCTGGAGGACGGGAGCTGTCATTGTCACTTTGTATGCCCCTGGGGGATCCTATCTAAGGACCAGGGCCCCTCCTGAGCAAGCAAGCAACGAGGGGACAAAGAGGGACAAGGGACCAGAGCCAAGTGCTAGTTCCAGGCATGGGCTGGAAGACTGGGTCCACAGGGCCTTGGAAATACCAGATGACCCACCAGGAAGGCTCAGGTAATAGAGCTTCTGAACAGTTAGTGAGATTCTAATCCAGAATGGAGAGAACAGCTGTGGGGAACCCCATGTTAGCTGCCATCTTGAGTCAGGGCAGGCACAGAATCCTTCCAAGAGACCTCTGCATCCAGAAAAGCAGACTGCCGTCAGTGAATGGGGACTTTAGAATAAGGTGAGATGTAGGAACGTGGGGTGAAGAAACAACAGCTGAACCCAGTCCCAGGAAATGGGTCACTGAAGAGCACACCATAGACTGTGATCACCCCTTGGCCCCAATCCTGACAATGGAGAAGTTAACACTGTTTCAGGGATGCCTGCCCCACATCAGGAGCAGCGTGGAAAATGGTGCCATTGAGGCTTCAGGTAGCTTTTCCTCCACCCTGTCTCACAGCTCAGAAAGAGCAGAGGAAAGGAAGTGACACTGACTTGATTGGATATGAGGCTGTAGACTGCCATTCCCTGCTAAAAGGTATTCTAATTCTGACCTTCTGAACATCGCCTCCCACTATTCCTGCCCCAGCCCTCAGTGACTCTAGTGTATGGTCTTAGCCCCCACTGCTCCTGCCTCTTGGGTGCTGCTGCCCATTCCATGTGGTTTTAGAGTGCCTTCGCCTGCTCACCTTGCTTCTCTTGAGAAATTCAGTCCCATATCTGTTTCATCAACCCCACCTAAGCCTTTTATTGTAGACAAATTGATTGCTGGCAGGGCGCTGCCCTCACAGTCATGGAGTGATGTCTTCTGCCTGGTTGCTGCTGAGAAGCAAAGAGCATTTATCCTCATTTAGAAGCATCAGGACTGCTCTAACTGCATAGCATCGACTGGCATGCAAGGCACGGTGCCACTTTGGTTTTCCGTGCCCCTGCCGCGTCCCTGAGGCGCTGCTCAAATTGGAAGTGTTTCTGGCCCCACTATATCCATCACAATGGAACAGCTTTGTTGGCTAAGAGTTTGTGCTTCACCAGCTTCCATCCCATCTAGAAATTGTAGAATGAAAATTCACATGAAAAGCCAGTGCCTACCAAAGTAGTGAATATATTTAAGCCAAAACCATCCAAAAACAGGTTTGATTGAGTGTAGCAATGGCTTATTGATTTATCTAATAAAAAAAAGAAAAAAAAACTTGTCTCTCTTCCCCAGTCTGGTCCCCCTTCCTTTTGCTAAACCCAGCCTTATCTTCATAATGAAAAGGTTTCAGCTCTGCAGCTTGGCTAATTGAAGTCTCAAGGGTTGGAAAGCCTTGGGCTCATTAATCAAAAGCTAAGAGTGCGTCAGGATGAATGCTGTGCCATCCACATCGCCTCCCCTACCCAGCTCCTGTGTCCTGGCAGAGATGACAGTCTTTGTAAAAGGCAGGGGAAGAGGAAGCATTGATGAATAGGTAGGCAGATGAGCAGCTTTAATCAAAAATAAGGATGCCAAAATGCCATCTGACAACAAGGCTATTTTAAAAAGTAAGGTGATGAAATCTTTTTTTTTTTTATTTAAGATTTTGTTTATTTGACAGAGAGAGACAGCGAGTGAGGGAACACAAGTAAGGGAAGTGGGAGAGGGAGAAGCAGGCTTCCCACCCAGCAGGGAGCCCAATGTGGGGCTCCATCCCAGGACCCTGGGATCATGACCTGAGCCGAAGGCAGACGCTTAACAGCTGAGCCACCCAGGTGCTACATGAAATCTTTTTAAGAGCAAAACAAGCAAGTATTACAAATGTTTAAATAACAATTAATTGTTAGTTTTCGACATACTTTCTTAAGGGAGTTAAACATTGACTAGGGACTAATTGGATTAAAGAGTGGGGTCCCATGCGTGCTTACATCCCCATCTACAGGAGCTCACCTCACCCTCTGCCTTCCTACTCTGAACATCACATGCGACCCTGATACCTAAGCTTCAGCACACGGTCACTGACATTCTGTAACAGAGATCTTACTTCAGCTTTTAAAGCCTGAATCAAAACACATGCTTTCTTCATCAGATGTGGAGGGAAGAAAATAGATCCTTTTGTCTCTAGGGTATAACAAGTCACAGGCAGCCCACTTTCCAGTAATACCACACCTACTTAACCCACTATGGCAGACACTGAATTAAGGGTGCTCTGTACTATGCACTGCAATGCGGTGTACAGAGAGAAAGTTTAATAGGAGAAGTTACATTCAGAGCATCTACCATGTGCCAAGTCCTTTGCACATTGGATATGGTAAAATGCAAGATTATTTTTGAATTAATTTATTTAGAGAGAGAGAGCACGTGAGCAGGGGGAGGGGCAGAAGAAGAGGGAGAGAGAGACTCGCCAGCAGACTCCACACTGAGCATGGAGCCTGATGCAGGGCTCGATCTCACGGCCCTGAATTTGTGACCTGAGCCAAAATCAAGAGTCAGATGCTTAACTGGCTGAGCCACCCAGGCACCCCTAACATGTAAGACTTTACAGTCACATTACAAAAGAAACATTATCACAGAGAACCAATCCCTACAGTGATATGGGTGTGAGAAGAATAAAGAGTCAAGTCTGTAGGGAGTGAAGAAAAAGACAAAGACTGGGAAGAGCTGAGCCTTCCAGTACCTCTTCCTGCAGTTAGGCCACCAGCCTGGCCTGACCTTACCACCTCCATCCAGAACCAATCATCAGAGGAGAAGTAGTGGGATCTCATCAGTAGGGTTGAGGGAAGAGCCATGACCTGGGAGCCATAAGGCCTGGGCTTAATTTCAGGCTCCTTCTCATTACCTAACTAAGTGATCCTGGACAAGTCATTCAACCTCTCTTGACTGCATTTTCCTCACCTATGAATTGGGGCAAGCAAATGCAATCATATACATTAAAATGCCTCATGAGGGCTGATACAATGCGTGGAATCATAGTAGGCCCCCAATAAATGCTAG